>NC_031771.1:66542251-66652395 GCF_001522545.3 Parus major
GAGAAATAAAGATAAAAAAAGAAAAATCTCTTTTTTTCACATATGCCCTTATTGAAAGTTTGGGGTTTTGTTCTGCCTGAAGTTCATTTTTAAAATTTCCAGCCTTCCACTGGAAAGAGGACCCCAGCACACCAGAAATCTATTTTTCCTTAAAAAAAATCCTAAACATCTCAGCTGAAAAAAAAAGAAGGATACAACTAATAGCACCAGCACAAACAGCAGAGCTTCAGGGAAATAAGGAAGCCTTTTTTGTCCTGTTTTGAATGGAAGGGAAAACAAAAAAAGCCCAGAAGGGCACACAAGGAAAGTGAACTTCTTCAGATGCAGAAGAATCCACAGCACTTGCATTCCTGATCCCCAAACAATGCACCCTACGGCATTAAGTCCAGACTTGTCATAGCAGAGCACAGCTCCCTTAAATCTTTCAATTAAGATGGCATTTGTAAAATTGCAGGCTTGGAAATTGCTGGATATTATTCCTAAGTTCAAGTCATCGCTCAGAGTCAGAAAGCAGACTCCAAGATAGTCAAAGAGGGGTCCAGGCCGTGCCTAATCTGCATCACCATTCCCAGTAACTGCTCACTGCAGATCAATTGGGATTTGCATGTAACCTAAAAATAACTTTTAACAAACTTAAAGGACTGTCTGACACTGTGACACCAAGAATAATCCAGAGCCTGTGCATTTAACCTCTAAAATACCCAGTGCCCACGCAGGCTGGGACAAACCCAGGCTCCTGCAGTGTCTGAGAGCTGTGTTTTCCCAGGCACACCCCACAAAATTCAGTTTTCACAAAATGGGTGGGAAAGGACCTTAAAGATCCTCGAGTTCCACCCCTTTCCATGGGCAGGGACACATTCCACCAGACCAGGTTGCTCCAAGCCCAGTCCAACCTGGCCTTGAACACTTCCAGGGAATAAAGAAGGTTAAGTTTTGTCTAACTTGAGCACTATTTATCTTACTATAACTGAAAACATTTTCTAAAAAAATTAAAAGGTTGCTACAGCTAAGCAAGATTGTCACAGCCACCAGCCACAAAAAAAAAACCCACACCTCTTTAGCTGCATGACTTGATTTCTGTCCTCTCCTAAAACCTCTGTTTCTCAGACCTGGCTTGGCACTATGTGGCATCTCAGTTTAGATCTGTATTCCCTACATCTTCAAGCTTTACTTTTCAAAGGATTCACTAAACATCAGCACTGGTTTTCATGGGAAATTAAGTGAATGGGATTTTGTTTGATTTTGTGCAGAAGGAAAAAAAAGAGTTCAAAATCGCGTATGACATGAACCAGAATACAACAGAAGTTTTTGGTGAAGGGCTTGGCTATCTTCCTCCCTCACCATTTATCACAGGCAGGACTGAGGATATTAAAACACTGCACCACAAGCAAAGGTTCAAGGATGGGTTGGACGGGGCCTGGAGCAACGTGGCCTAATGGAAGGTGTCCCCACCCTTAAAGAAATAACATTTAATCTCCCTTCCAACCCAACCCACTGTGATCCCATGAAACCCCAGCACCAGGAACAACCCCCAGTCCCATCCCCGTTTTTGGGGGTCACTCACCGGTGGCGCTGGGAGCGCCCTCGAGGTTGACGTTGACGAAGAAGCGGATGCTGTCCCCGGACACGATGGTGGAGTTGACGCCATCGAAGAGCTCCTCGCCCGCCCCTTCCTCCTTCACATCGTCCGTGTCACACTTGAGGTACCCTGACAATGAGAAGGGGGTGCCATAAGAGGGCTGCAGGTTCCCCTTGGGTGCCACTGGGTGGGAGGAAGTGTTTGATTCCGACTCCATGGCTGGCGAGGCCTCTGCCACCGCCAGGGCCTGCTGAGGGGCCGCTCTGAGGCCCGGGGTGTTCAAGGAATGACTCCCAGAGTGTTTTGGGGTGGCCTCAGGGGTTCTTCCCTCTCCAATGGTGTGGGCAGCAAGGCCCAGCCCCAATACCTTGCTCCCCTCAGGTAAAAACCACCACAGGGTGAAAACACTGTGTAAAAACACCACCAAAAGCAAGAGCTGCGCCCCAGCCCACCCCGAACACAACACCTCCATCGACCCCAGGCCACGCCGCTGTTCTGAGACATGGCAATTTGAAACTAGAGGTGGAAAAAAATTTAAAAAACTAAAAGAAGTTTCCAAGGAGACACCTGATATGGACAGAGAGACCCACAGCTCCCCACGGGGCAGAGGAGCAGGTCACTGGGGGTGGCAGCACTGAGAATGCGAGACAAGTTTCTTAATTACACCAGACAACTCCTTAGCCTTTTGCAAGGCTTTAATTAGAGTTTAACCCAGCCTCATCCAACAGCAAACTGGTCCCTGCAACATCTCATTACGGAGCAGCTGGAGGACTCTTGTAGCACACTCATGTATCATGTTTAATTAGGAGAATTAGGGACATTATAGAATGTCGATTTTTACATTACCAGGATTATTCAGCAGCTTCTCCTCATCTTCTGACAAGTCTTTTATGCCTAATTTGAAGCACGAGGGAGATATTTCATTAGCTGGCTCTAGGCACTACAGTGAAATGAAAAGGGGGAGCTTCAAGGCAGAGGCTTGAATGGAAACTAAAATATTGATGGCTTTTTTTAAAGCCTCGTATAAACAAATGTGGAGGCAGCAGCTGAAAGCAGCACATGCTGCCTCTGAGGGATCGAGCCGACAGCTTTCCACCACAAAACACAAACCCAGAGGAGTGAGGCCACAAACAGGAACTCGGTGACACAGGACAGGGGCTGCAGCATTTCCTGCCACGAGCTGATGGAGCTCAGCATTCCCTCCGAGAGCTCAGGGGCTGCAGGAGCTTCAAGCCTCCAGAGGGCTCCTAAAGTGCTTTATCAAAGGTGTGGAAAACCTGATAAAGCCCCTGAGATTAACCCCCCTCCTGACCTCTGCCTCCTTCACCTTACAGCTTAACAGGAAGAAATGTGAATAAGCGCTGTCTGAAGTGTTCTGAAGGCTTCAGACAGCATCCAGCACGCTTCTGTCCCCATCCAGCAAAGCACATTGAGAATATCACCCTCTTCTACTGGCAGAGCTTAGGGAGTTTGCATCCCTGAACGATGGAAACTTGTCCAGACAGAAAAAAGTGAGGTGAGGAAAGTACAGGAAACATCTGAACGCTGTGGGCACCACCAGATGTGAAACCTCTGCTGGCAGATGTGGCAGGGATGTCCTGGAGGGATGGACAACAGCCAGACAAGGTGCCTGCTGCCATCAGAAGTACTACAAAGTCCCACACAAGCATCTCAATCCCACACTAAGCCCCAAAGTTGGGGTTTGGATCCTCCAAAATGCATGATGGACACCATAATTTCTTCTCAAAGCTGAGCAACCACGGAGTTGACATTCCCCTCAGTGCCAGGAGAGCTCAGGCAGCACCGTAGAGGGAAAAAATCAGCCTGGGGAAGGTTTTTCCCACCTCAACCACATCCAGAATTGCAGCCTCAGGGAAGTTTTGAGCATCTCCAACCTTCCCACTCACCGGGTCAGATGAGACACACGTAAGGATGGTTTGAGCACTCAGCTCTGAGAACATGGCTGAGTTTTTCCTCCCTGTCCTAACAGCATTAGATGGGTAAATCAGGAAAAGCCAAGCAGGGTTTGTTTATTTCCCCACCCCAGCCACTGAAACTGGCTTGCTAAGAGGGTGGCAGTGGTGGCCTCTGAAAACAGAGAGGGCTGGAGACAGGAGAGAAGCAGCCCAGGAGCTGGAAGAAGGGCAAGGGTGGAGTAGGATCAGAGGGTTGGGCAGAGGTCAGCGAGGACTCTGGCAAGGAAAGCATCCTCTGTTCCTCCCTCTTTAGGGGAGGAAAGAGCAGAACAAAAGGCAGCCGAGCCTCGTGTCCCTTGGGCAAGGGACGGACAAAACACTGGGCCTGCAAATAATCCCCAACCTGGGCTGGACAGGAACTGCACTCCCAGACAGGTGTCTGCTTTGTCACTGAACCACCTCCAGGCTTCAGACCGCTCCTGTTTGGAATCCTTCAGCCTATTTCGTCTGCCAGGAGTTTGAAACCACAAACAATTCACGCCTGTCAAATGCAGGGTGACCTCGAGGTGACACAGGCTCTGTGTGCGGCAGATGCACCTTCCCTCTGTGCTGCAGCCCTGCCTCCAGCCCTGGCAGCTGCTCCCCTCCCCATTCCCTGATGTTCACCGAGTGCCACCCCCGCTGCTCGAAGGGCAGCAGATGCCACAAGCGACAGCAGAAGCTGTTCAGCTCCTCTGGAAGTTTGATGGGTGTTTTGCAGAAGTTCAGAGCAGGATCTGATGTGGCTGCTGCAGAATTTGTGCAGGTACCAGTCAAGTGTCCATACGGAATTCCCAGTGACACTTCACAGGCTTTGTCAGGAGCAGTTGCTTCAGAGACAGAGGACAGAGTTAAACACCTTTTCACTGGCATCAGAGTTCCTGGGGGAGAGTTTAAGATCTCCAAACTGGTGTTCCCCCCTGTCTTTATCGTTGCAAGTTGGCACCTTCAGATGAAAGCAGCGTCTGCTGAAGTGCCATGAGCTACGTGACAGGGCCAGTCAGAGCTCTGAGCACAGAAAGTTCCCCTTCAGCCCAAAATATGGTCTAAAAGCACTGGAGAAAAGAGATTTGGCTGAGGAGGAGCTGGAATACAGTTAAAGCTGGCTCAGATCAGTGCAGCCCTCCTGCACCATGAAGAACACACTGTGGTCAGGATAATCCCCCCTCAGTCCACCCTGCAGGACTCATCTCAAGGCTAAGAAATGGAAAAATATGGCAAGTGCACGAGACAAGGAAAGCAAGCAGCATCCTTCAGTGCTGCAGGAGCAAAACTCCCTCCTCACCCCCTGTGGTCAGAGGTAGCAGATGCTTTCACCTTAAATCCTCCTTTACCTTAAGGGCTTCCCTCAGCCTGTATTATGCAACATGAAAATAAACTAGAATAACTAGAAAACAAACCAAAATTTATGCAGGTACTGGGAGGAAAAAATAAAAAGGAATAATTATTATTTCTCTGGTGATTCCTCTCCAAAGCATCACCCCTTCCTCTGTAGTTCATCCCTAGCCCAGACCTGCCATGTTTTAATATCCCAATATCCACCCAAGGTCAGGCTGGATGAGGCTTGGAGCAACCTGGTCTAATGGAAGCTGCTCTTGCCATGGCAAGAGTGGAACTGGATGATTTTTAAGGTCCCTTCCAACCCAAACCATTCCAGGATTCCATGATTACATCCCCAGCCTTCTCTCTTTACTCTCCTCACATTCTCAGCTCCATCTCCCGGCTCCTGCTGCTCTCAGCCCTCTCACAGCTCTGACAAGGTGCCTGCCCTGCAGCTATTTTGCTTTGGAGCTGAGTTTTAATGCCCAGGGCTCTGTAGGGAGCAGCAGTGACTGCAGCTGCTGCCATCAGAGGTGGCACTGAGTGTCCCAGTGCTGCTCTGGTGGCACCTGGCAGCTGCACCTGGGGCAGTAAAATCAGCAGAGTCGCGCTGAGCAGGAAGCTCAGCCTCAGCCACATCACACACATTCCCTGGAAAAGCTGAAGTGGGAGCAGCACTCCCAGCACAAGGGCTGCAGGCTTCTCCAAGAAAGCCAAAAACCTTAATCAAGCCAAATTTCCTGGGAGAAAAGCAGCTTTATTACTAAAAACATCCTCTCACACCCCAGGTGATGGGAATTATTCTAGCCACAGTGCCTGCACGACCTCTCAGGGTGTCTCAGGTGACAAAGCCAATTGTGGAGCTTTAACCAACATCTGCAGGCACAAGTTCAGAGTTCTCATTGACTCTGAGAACTTTTCTGGAAGCAGCTGATTTTTACCCTCAATTTCCAAGGCAATCTCCTCTCCAATCCTGGAAAACTGTTCTCATTTATAGCAGTGCCGATTCCCTCTGTCAAATCCAAGCCCAGGCTTCCAGAATCATGGAATTGCATCTCTTCCTCTTCACTAGTGGTAGTTACACCTCCAAAAAAAACTCTCCTCAGAATGCCAGGAACCTCAAACTGCAGTAAAAGAGGCTTTTTGAGCTATGATTTGCAATCCAACACCATCAGCTTGTCATGCTAGAAGCCATTTCGGATTTCTTAAGTGAGTTTTTAGGCACAGAAGGCAGCAAAGTGTTTTGGAAGAGCCCAAGAACCATTTTTGCATCCATCTTCTCAGAGGAATTACAGGTCAAGTACAGAAGGTCAAAGGAATCAATGATAATAATGTATATTCAATACCTTTTAAAGGTAAAGGAGCATCAACTGGGACATGGGCATTACCCTAAAATCCAGCCTGGTTCTTTTCAGCATCCCAGTGCTTGGCTGTAATAGAGTATTAAGGAACTCAAGAGAGATTTAAGCCTTGTATCTACCTAAAAACTGGTGATAATACTGGCAGTAAGTTAAAGAAAAGTCATCTTCACCTAATTTTTCTCCTCGTGGGTTTTTAACTTGCTCTAGCCAAGAACAGACACTCATTTTCCAGAAAGGTATGAAGTTTTAATTAACCTGAGCTCTCAGCTCTCAGAGGGTTTGCTTTCCTCCCTGCAGGCTCTGATTCACTGCATCACTTGGAAAACACCCAAATCCCCAACTTTGGGTGCAAAAGGAAACTCAATTAATAATGGAGCATCCACCTCCATCCTGACCTTTACACTCTGCACAGAAAACACGGATTCCTGGTGCCTCCATAGCTTAGGTAACCTTCCAGTCAGTTAATTCTGGCAGGGAGAGAGCAACTGGAGGATTCAGGAGAGACCTGGAAGAACTTTGGACAAGTGTTATCAGTTCCCCAATCCCCAGAGCATTCCAGAAAAAAAAGGGTTTGAACAGCACCCTACTACCACATGAACCAAAGTAAGTTTGTGGGCAGATAACACAGGCTGATTATAGCATAATCACCTACTTACCAAAATAATTCTTTTTTTTTTTTTTTCAGATAAAATGCAAGCAATTACATTGCTATAACCATATTTTTTAGGTAAATACACACCTCAGTTTTACACATCCCTGCTGAGGTTAAGCTGCAAAGTTTGGGGTTTGTTTTGTATGACAAGGGTCATGAAAAACCCATTCCTTCCCAACAAATTGCTGCATTTCAGAGACAATAACAACTGCAAGGCTGCAGCCAGCCAGCAGCACCCAAAGCTGTCTCCCACCCAACTAAAACTGTAAGCCATGATGATTAAATAAAGCTGGATGCTTGCTAGGATTTTAAGCTTTTCCTTTGGTTCACAGCTGAGAGAGTCCCTGGCAAAGCTCACAGGAGATTTACAGGGACACTGTGCCAGCCCAGGAGACAATTGGGGGGCTGGGGGTGTCCCCAGACCTCATGATTGGACTGTTGACAATTAATTGGCCAGAAGCACCCAGAGCTTATCTTGAATACCTTGGTTAGCAAAACTCCTTTATTAAGATTCACAGAGAAGTTGTGGTTGCCTCATCCCTGGAAGTGTCCAAGGCCAGGCTGGACAGAGCTTGGAGCAGCCTGGTCAAGTGGAAGGTGTCCCTGCCCATGGCAGGGGTGGAGGAGATGGTCTTCAGGGTCCCAACTCATAGAAATCACACTAGGTTTAAGCCAAATCATTTGGGTTGGCACAGGCAGATCTTCAGATCATGAAAATGGGATTTAGAGAAGCGTCCCCCGATGCCAGACCTTCCACAGGTACCTTAAGAGCCAGGGAAGGGTTGGGTGATGCTTCCTGGCTCTCCAGCACTCCCCAAGAGCCCATCAGATCCAGCATTTCTGGAGCAATGACCCCCTGCTACAATGATGTCAATTCATTACCTAAACTCAAGAGCACAGATTAAACCACAACCTCCTCTTGGAAAGGAAAAATTAAAGAAAAAAAAATCCAACTCAGAGGTAGAAAGTGCAGAGCAGGTGATTCACCCAGAGCAGAGCTCTCCCAAATCCCTGCACCACTGGCTGACCATAACTTCAGCTGCATCTTCCCAACCCTTCTCCAGCCTTTTGTCTTGAAGAGCCAGATGAAAACGTCAAGCTTCCCCTGCCACTTCAGTGATAATTCATAACAGAACTCCAAGAGCTGATCTGCTGCTGCTGCAAAAAAAAAACAGCAAAACCCCTCCAAAACAAAAAAACAAAACAAACAACACCCAGGCACTTTTGAATTAATTCCAGTATTGTATTTTGCAGCCAGATTTCTAGGAAATGTTGTGAATAATCCAACTAATTCAGTGGAGTGTTGTTGGGGCTTTTTGTTTTGTTTTTATAGAACACAGGAGCAAGTGGAGTTTCAGTTTTGCAGCAGAACCCTCAGAAATCAGGGGTGTTCCTGGTCCTTTTATTTTTTTTATTACAGGCCTCCTGATAATTCCAGAAATAAAAATGTGCAAGAGATCTGTGAGCCATCCCCTCGTGCTCTCCCACAGGTAGCAGCAGTTCACCTCCTGCTGGCAAACTGGGAATCTCATGGGGAAAAACCCATGGGAAAGGATTTGTTTCAAAAAAACATTTAAAATAATCTCCTACCTAAGCAAACAATTCCAAGATAGATAAAGTAAAAAAAAAAAAGAAAGAAAGAGAGAAAGAAACCCCCCCAGCACACATACCAAGCTGAACTGCAAACTGAAAAACAAAAACAAGCAGATAAAATATATCCAAACATCCCAAGCCAGACTGGGGCCTTGGGGCCCTTCAACACAACTGTGATTTATTGTGCCAGCAAAACCAATTAATAAGTCAGAGGAGACCAAGAAGTGAGGGATTTGGTCTGGAAGACCAGAAAAAAAATAATAAATTATGCTGCAGGATCTGTTGAGCCAGCTTTAAAACAATGCAACAATTCAGATATCCTCCACCACTGCACTGGGATTCCTTCCTTTGGATTTTGCAAGAGGAACCAGAAAATTTCTGGGTTTGTGTCTTACCAGGGAAAGTTCTTGGCTCAGTTAAAAACCTCATCGCAATTTCAGCAGAATTTCATCACTTGCAGGTAATTCCAGGGTCTTTAGAGCTCATCTGCCTCCAGGAGGAGGGTGCAGGATGCTCACAAGAGACAATGGGGGGCTTGATGAGTTAATTCTGAGCCCTGATTGCTGAGCTGCATTTCATCAGCACTGCAGTTACCCCCAGGTTTGGACTGGGGCTACACAATCCTCTCATTACTCACTTAAATTCGCCAGAAAGAAAACTCATCTGTCAAAACAACCTTACAGAACATTTCAGTGACTTCAACACGCAGGGAGGGGGACACTAATTATCACCAGGTCCTGCCAGGTTTGTTTGTACAAGAGACTTGTTCCAGGAACTCAAAAAAATGAGTAAAAAACATGGATTTTCATCAGCAAGGTGGCAGAGGACGACTATTAAAACTGACAATACCCATGGGTTGAGAGCAGACCGTGGCCATCAGATGCCATCAAATCTGCTGCCACCAACCTCAATCAGGAATGTCCAACTTGGGCAGGCACAAATTGATTTCCTCTTTTTTCCTCTCAATATTGTCTGTACAGAACATCTACTCACCAGATTTTTTTCCCCCAACTACATTTTAAGTATTTACCTCATGCAAGGCACTAAAAGCCATAGAAGTGGCTTTCAAGTTCTTCCAGAAATAAGGGAAAACCTCAACTCAAAGCTGAAGACGTGGTCTCCTTGATAAACTTTCCAGATTTTTAGCTATTTAGGCTGGGAGATGGCTGGAGCCACAACAACCTCTGAACTTCCCAAATAGCCACATATTAATTCACTAGAAAATCCTTCCAGGGCTTTCCCCAGCTCCTCAGCAATTAACAGAGCTACAAATTACTAAACATTTGAAGTTTTTATGGATGTAAACATCCAGGAGGTTCTTCCAAAGCTCTGCTTTGGTGCTGCAGCCAAGATCACCCTCGCTACAGTTCTTTCAGCTGAAAATGAGGTTTCAACTGTTAATTTTTAACATTGCTGAGAAAGCAAGAAGGGTAAAGTAAAGTTAGCTGGCAAAAGACAGACCCAGGCTCCGAAAAGAGTCTCAGATATGCTCAGAAACAAAAACATCCTAATTACTAAGAATACAGAAAACCATATGTATATGCAAGATCCCAGGAGGAGATAAGGAAAAAAGCTCCACTCTAGGCAGTGCAAGAGTATCAAAAGATGTTGCTCTGCTGAGAAAAGGGAGAAAAGTGTCCAAAAAACAGAATTAAAGAGGCTTCTTTTTTTCTTTGCCCTCTCCCAACACAGCATTAGGGGATTGGGGATTTTTATTGTTTCAGTGGTGGGGCAAGAGCATTTCTTGCCTGGCAGATCCCCGTAAGTGGTGCCACGAAGCAGCTCGGTGATTTCGCAGCTCCGTTTCAAAACAAGCTGTTTTGAAACCCTGTGAAAAGGTAACATCCTCATCTGTGGTTTCCTCCAGCCCCAGTGACGTTTTGGGGTGAAGACTTTGAGAACCTGAGAGCACAAAACTCCTGCAGAGATCACCAAAGCAGCGCAGCGGGATGGGAGCGCTCGCGCCAGCAGCCTCTGAGATGTGCTGTCCGTATGCTGCAAAAGGCCTTGGTTCAATCAACCAGCAGAAGGTGACTCATCACTCCACAGCAGCTGAACTCTTCCAAAAGGTCAGTTTGTAATGAGGAGTAAGAGTGACAGCAGCTTTGAGAGTGAAATAACCAAGAAATCCTCTGTATTTCCAATCACACATAACACGACGCTCAGTGCTGGGCGTGGGACGAGGAGGAACTCGCAGGCAACATCCCCTCCTTCCCCAAACCACACAGATGCACAACAGGAAAGCACCACACAGCTTCTTGAAGCCCTCAGAGGCAGCTCCACGGTGCTGTCTCCTTAAGACAAAGGAGGAAGATGAGTAATAACACAAATATAGGGCAGAAATGCCCATTGCCATGGCACCACACCGACAAAAGAAGAAGCCTCTCTCAGAGGATGCCACAACTACAAAAAAAACATTCAGAGATTCTGCTTTTGGGGGCTTTTTGTTGTTGTTTGTGGGGATAGTTTGAGGAAGGCAAGACTGAGTCCTGGAAAGGGACATGTGGAGCCACCTAAGATGTTCAGACGGACAGCTGGGTTTGTGTTCCCTGTGGCAGAAGGGTCTGGGAAGAAGTAGGGGCCTGTCCTGCCTCCAAAACCAGCAGAGTCTCTCCCCAAGCCCTTACACTGCTCTCAGGTAGATTCTGGGGGCTCAGCCACCTCCCCAGGTCCCAACCTGGCTCAACCTCTCACATTCCCAATCCTCAGGAAAGCACCAACCACATTCCAAGAGCCCACAAGCGAGGTGGGAAGGAGCAGAGCTATGCAGACCTCACGCCCCGTATGCCCTCAGAAAACCTCCCTCAGGTCAGGCATTATTTTTTGCCCTTCTGCAACTCAACCCAGCCTCCAGAGAACATCTCTGTCTAAAGATGAGAGGGCTGGCTTCCAGTTTCGTCCTCTGACTTCCCAAAATTTGTTCTTTGTACAAGAAGAGGAGAGCCAGCACTGAAGGAAATGCTGTCACCAGCGGTGCTGGATCAGCAAACATCTGGCAGACATTCAGCTTCCCCTTCCAGATGTCAACCTAAAGCTTGGCCCCCTGGAACAAGAAAGACAGCTGTGACAGCTACCAGCATCTAAAGGCCTAAATAACAAGAGAATTTTAGTCTTTTCCTCTCACCATTTGGAAGTCCTGAATATTTCCAGCACTTCCAAGGGCAGGAAACCCCAAGGCCTCAGGGACTACTTCCTGAAGAAGCTGGAACTCTCCAGAAGATCTCTCCCTAGCACCCTACACACATGCTGTTTTTGGGGAAAACACAGGGCAGAGGGTTGGAACAGGATTATCTTTAAGGTCTTTTCCAACCAAAATGATTCCATGATTCTACTTCTCCAAAATCAGCAGAGAAGATAGGACTTCACTGCACTTCAGCTGTTCCTTTATCAGTACAGTATCTCCAAGATCTCAGTCATCTTTGAGGCAGATGATCCAAGTTGAGGCAGAGGATCCCAGTTTTCAAATACCACCATTTAATCTTGCTTCAAAGAAAAAAAAATATAAAAATCTTTGCAGTAAATATGTGTCTGCCAGAGCCATCCAACATTTGCCTGATGCTCTTTGGCAGGATTTCCCCAAAGGGATCCAACACCCACACATGATCCCCACACTCCAGAAAAAGACAAGCAAATACACCTGCCAGGCTGTACGACAAGAAAACATCACGAAAGAACTTGAAAAACAAGGAGCCACCCAGAACAGTCACTGATGACAATGTGGAGTTGATTATTTACTGCCTGACTATCTCAAACATCTACAGGATTTAAAAACACGGAGCCTGCTCCCAGTACAAGATTACACAACCACCAGACCAGACTGCTCTCACATCACACTTCAGCTAAATGGATTCTGTACCACCCATGTCAGGTTTGCAGCTACCCCTGCAGCAAATATGCTGTGTGCACAGAAAAGTCAAATAATACTTGCCACTCTCTTCAAAGAAGTATCCATTTCTTGACATCGCTGCTGGTGGAGACTCTGGAGAAGACAGAAAAAAGTGAAACATGAGAATCATCAAGATGCTGAATGTCTTCACTTTACAGCACAAAGCCAGTTCCAAAATACTGCCAGCATCAGATTTTCCTGAATGTGGTAAATGCAACTTCTTGCTTATTGATGTTATAGTATTTACCAGAAGTTTCCTTTACAGCCACAGGCAGTACTTGAAAAAAAGTCTCAGACATCCTGGGCTGGGACCACAAAAGAGCAAGGCTAAAGATCAGGACGAGTCTGATCATCTCAGGGATTTACCAAACCTCAACAAGTATGTCAGCAATTATACAAACTAAACATCTGAAAGGTTTTTATAAAAATACAAGCCATAACGAAGCCCAGGTTGTACCTTGTGCTCAGATAAAAAGAACCAGTTTAATTTAGAAAAAAAACAACCCTCCATTTCGATGAAAATGGGAATTCACTCCCCATCCTGCTGCTCCTAATCATTAGGATATCCCCCAAACAGTGCTTGGCACTTGAAGATAAGCCCCAGAACCCTCCAGCCTTCCTTGGCCCACTTCCTGAGCTGGGATCCTGCAGCCAACACCATCTGCACCAGCAGGGTCCGGTGAGGAAGCCACAAACGGGAAATGATGCTGGGCAAGAGCGAATCCACACACACAGCAGCAGCAGGGATGTATCCCCATCATTTATTAGGGAACAGGGGTTTTGGTACTGAGTCAATTCTGCAATTCACTGCTGGCAAAACGGGTATTGAACATTTCTTGGCGTGATAACACAGCACAGGAGCACCTGCTCTCAGGTGTGATCAAAGCCTGGTGCCCAAACCCAGCCTGGCTGTTCCAGATGATGACAAAAGGTGACAGCTCAGCCTGCGTGGGCACAGGCAGCAGCTCCCCTGGACAGGTGCACGGCCCGTTTTACATGAATAACAGAGCTCTTGATTTCAAGCCACGAGCAAGAGTCACCCAAGCAGTCCCTTGGAAACCTGGGGCTCGATGCTGCTTCTTCACACTCTTCTTCCCAGCCAAAACGCAATCAGAAAGAGGAATAGGTTTGCTGTGTCTTTCCCCACTTCATTAGGCTAATCAAACATTACCTACGCAAGCCTGGGATGAATTTGGGCCAACAAGGAAAGAGGTTTTGCCTGCCTTATTGTTCTACAGATTAGGCTTCCTGCTTTTCCTTTGAGGTATGACACTGTTTCCCCAAGACCCTTTCTGTGCTCCGTAACTTTTGGCTCCCAGGTTGCAGACTCTTTATTCCCATGTACAGTGTGCCACGTTTTCAGGCCTCATAATTCCTGCTGCTCCCCCGGGAGCCTTTGTGCACATGACGGATGCAAAGTCACGCCACTGACGGCAGCACCTCCCAGCCCTGTCACTTGTCACCCCTCAGACCTTCCAGTGCCGACAGGTTCCTGAAGGGATACCCTGATGGCCATGAGAAAAAGAGCCAGCACATAAACCAGAGGGCAATTCAAGTGTCTGGTCCAAGGGAGAAACACAATGTTCCAAAGTTCATCCCAGAACAATGGGCTGGAGGAACAAACGGCACCGAACTGTGGCCAAGGGGCACCCATTACACCAGTCAATTGTTTCCCTCCACCTGGAAGGGAAGGAGAAGATCCATCCAGATTGATTAGCATGTTAATGATCAAAGGAAAGTTTTTAAAGAGGCTCTTATTGTGCAATGATTGCATTTACGTATTTCAGGGAAACAAACAAAATACGCCTGGGCGGGTGGATTACCCAAGGAACCCACATTCCCACCAGGATGGTTTATCCATTTCTCACTCCTGTTATGGCTTCTGAGGGAGCCTGAAGGAACATGCTCATCCTTCACTGGGCAAAATGAGACCCTCTGCTCTTCCTTCAACTGAACACAGCTATTTCTGCAGGTTGACGCTGTCTAACGATCGGGAATTGTCTGGTTTCTTCCTCAGAAATTCCTTCCAACTGCAGCATTGCCTGGGTTGGCATCACACCTTTACGGGAGACTGGTTTGGTCTCTGCTTGGACCAGGCATGAAAAGGGCAAGGCTGGGGTGTTACAGCAGGCAGTGCCATTTCATTAGGTGCCACTGGTTCCTCTGAGTCACTAATGAGCCACAGTCCCCCCGGCAACATGCTCGGGTAATTATGGTGGAGGTGCTGTTTTTTTCAGATGAGTCATAAAACAGAGGTCTTAACCTTGTAATTAAAGATGCAATGGCACGTTTGGGGGAAAAAAAAATACAAAAATAAAGAAAAATAAAAAAAAAGTCAGGCGTTCACCCTACTATATCCTGGCAAAAACCCAGCCCTGGTAATTTGTCTTCTCCCAACATAATGCTGTCCCACAGCATCAACCCAATTCAGACTTCCAAACAGCCTTGTTGGCGCCTTTGGAAAAGCTGTTACATCCCCCACGGAAGGGGCACATTAACATCAGGAACCTGTGTGTGGCGTGCCCAGGAGGTAAAAGGTGATGGGTGTTTATACAAGCCCAGACACCGGCAGGGAGCCACGGGAGCAGCTGAAAGGTCAGGGATTAGCACAAGTGAAGGTAAGGAAGGGTAAATTGGGGGCTACAGCATCTGCATCTCTGATGCATTACAGAATTCAACATTCACCTTTCTCACACAATAATTAGGGTTGGAAGGGATTTCTAAAGGCCTACTCCACCTTCCCTGCCATGGGAAGGGATATCTGTAACTGGATCAGGCTGCTCAGCACTCCAGCCAGCCTCATCTTGAGCATTTCCTGGGATGGGGCATCCACTGAATCTCTGGGCAACCTGGTCTGGTATCTCACCACCATCACTGCAAAAACATTATTCCTTATGTCTAATCTAAACCTCTTTTCTTTTAAACCCATCACCCTTTGTCTTATCCCAACAAGGTTTTCTAAAAAAGTCTGTCCCCACCTTTCTTAAAGGCCCCCTTTAAGCACTAAAATGTCACAGTAAGATCACCCTAAAACCTTCTGCCCCAGCTTTGGATAAATTAGGAGGAAACATCTTGAAATGAAGAGGACACCTCTTCTCCAGGTTGAACAACCCCAAGTTTTGAATTGAGCAGAACAAACCAGACAGTTCTCAGGGGGAGCCCAATTAATCTCTTTCCTCCTTACGCCCCCAGTCCCTTTCTCCCCGCATTCCCCGATCAGGAGCGAGCATTCCTTATGCTGAGGGATGCTACCTAAGGACAAGGCCAGCTGGCTCGAGCTGAAGTGCAGGCTCAGGAGCAGCCAGCAAGACAAACACATCAGCAGGCTCCACCTGCTCCCCTCTCCCGGCGCTTACGGGATTTCACATCCAAGGTCTCGGCTCCTTGGCCGGGTTTTGCTGCGATGGGTTCGGGTTGCGCGGAGCTGACAGCAAGGCTGAGCCCGCTCTGCTCCAGCAGCCGCTGCCTGACGCACACACCAACCTTGCACTGCCTCTCCCCACCTCACCTTCCACTCCTGAAATTAAAAAGAGTTCAACCAAGGGCCAGTTATGAAACACCGCGGTGATCAATGCAATCGCTGGGCTTAGGGAAGCCCGGGCAGGAGTACAAGTCTCCAAATTCATTAGGCATCAACATGATAATGCTCCAGGGTTTGCCTGAAGTTGCAGCAGTGCTTCCATGAAGGATAAATCTTCCTCCAGCCTGCAAAGTGCAGGGGCTCAGGGGTTCCCCCTCTCTAGACCCTCAGATCCACCAAGCCTGTTCTTTCACCCGGGTTTTCTTTCAAAGGCTCCAACAATTAAAGAAAAAAAACCAAGCAAGGAAATTTCAGCAAGACAAAGGCTTCTAGAGACAAAGCTGGAAAGCACTACCCCAAGGAGCAAAGATGCACAGCACAACAACTCATTCCTGTGCCTCTGCTGTCTCTCAGAGAGGTCCTGCCTCTCTCCAGACTCATTCTCACCCGTCACCTCCAAGGACAACCAGACTCTCCAATTGCTCTCCCTATCCAAAGGCAGAACAAGGTGCCACCTTCCAGAGTCTGCCCAAAACCACACGGTGCAGCTCTCTTTTGACAATTTAAGCCATGCTCTTCTTTTCTAAACGTTAATTTACTCCAGAAAATAACTTCCTACTGCCACCCCAACCTTATTCCCCGCAGGGACGTCTGTTAGATGAGACTAAATTGGAGAGGCACACAGTGTTACCACTTCTTTTCTTTCTCAAAAGGAAAATTTCTGAGCTTTCTGAGTGCTGAATTCAGAGGTGAAGAGCTGAAGCTCTGCAAAAGAGAAAACAAAGCTGCTTTTTCCAAAGTCAAGGATACAGCTGAAGATTGCATGGCTAAGCCACTACCCTCTGAGCTGAGGAAACAGCAGTGACCCCCGGAGCCACCAAGGCAGAGGAATATCAAAAAATCACAGACTGGTTTGAGCTGGGAGCTAAAAGACCATCCAGCCCAACACTGCCATGGACACCTTCCACCAGACCTACATATGACATTTATTTTTTTAGCTGATAGCAGAGTCAGGGCTGCTGCTGTTTAAGGTTCTTGGTTTTATGGAACAGCTGATCCACCATGGGAACATGAAGTGGGTATATTTCCTGATTTCTTACATTCTTATCATTTTTACATTTACATTTAACAACAAACCCCTGCCATGCCATCCTCCATTATTAAATTCCTGTGGGCACCGCGTCTCCGATCTAATAACCCATTTTGACTCTCTTGTTTTAAACTTAGCAGTGAGTTCTCTTGAGCCTTGCAATACTGGAGGATTATGAATAAAAACACATTCTCAGGATAGTTGGGTAACTCAATTACAATGTTCTGGTGCTGGCATCTTCCAAGTAAACAGCCCTCTGCAGCACAAGCCTTATATTGAAGTGAAACACAGCTCTGCAAAAGCTTTCTACAAGTACTGCCACAGCCCTTGGCTTTTATGATTTCTCTCTGGTAAACCTTTAACAATTCTAGTGCCTTGGTAGTGAATTGGAGTTTATTTTGAGACAACACCAGTTTGAAAGAGGTACTTGGGAAGAACATTTTTATTTACAGGCCCTTTAATATTGGCAGCTCTTGCGTTGTCTCTCGTGGGCAGCTCGTACATCTGGAAAATTTAGTTACCCCAAAAGTTCTGATCAGAAAACATCAAGTATCTTCTTATCTTTTACTCAGGATGCGCTCCAATATCCCAATTTCACGGAATGGTTTGGGCCAGAAGGGTCCTTAAAGACCATCTAGTTCCAACCCCCTATTCCAACATCTTCAACCCCCTCCAACCCCGTCTTGGACACTTCGGGGATGGGGCAGCCACAGCTTCTTCAACAACTTCAATTTCCACCATTTTTTGCTGGAGCTCTGAGGACATTTCTGAAACTCACCAGCACATGCAATGTCCTGCCTCAAAGCTGATAAAGCAAAACAGACTGCAAGCGAGAAGTCACCACAAAAATCACTTGTTTGTGCTGAGAAAGCCTTTAAACTTTGCCTATTTCCTCCCAGGAAGAATTAGCAATTATTGCATCATACTGAACTGCTCAGTCAGAGAACGACACAGAAATGGGATGGATCACTGGAAAGAAATCTACTTCCCAGGAGACATGCAGGACTTTCTTTGCAGCAAGGTTTTGGCCACTTCCAGCTGACTCCAGGAGTTCATTGAATGCAAAATGAAGAATGTTACAGTTAAGTTGCACCCCCTCAAACTGATCCAGGGACAATTCCAGCTTGGATAAATTTATGGTCTTATCCAAGGCTTCAGCCTGATGGAAGATGATGCAGCTTCCCCCATCCAAAGCTCCCCAGTCCCAGTGTTCCATATGAAACTCTTATTAAATTCTTATTCTTTGCTCTCTCCACCCATGAATTAACATCCCAGGACAAGGGATCTGAAAGCTGCATTCAGGTTCCTGCAATTTGGAGCAAGAGGAGAGTCACAATTTATGTGTTTTAAATACCCAACAACCAAATGGTGCTGCTCCTTCTCCACCCAAAGACAGCAGAAACCCAGACTTACAAGAAAAATCACTCACACAGGAAAGATTACCTCAGGGGAAAGCTGAGAGTTTAAATCTCAGGATTTAAACAGGAGAGGAGGAATTTTTTAATTATGTGGAGCATTGACTGAAATGGAGTTTAAAAATCTCAGTGTGCAGCAAGAGCTCAACTGAAGGAGGACGAGGAAGCCTCAGACTCCTTTGATAACACAACTGCATCACAGCAGAATAGGACAGGAGCTTGACAGGCAGCAGATCTGATCACAGATGAGATCATCAGCTCCAAATATGTCAATATTAAAGTTTTTCTCCAACAGTCTCCCTTGTGCTCTTAAAACAAGAGATTCTGGGAGTTTTCAAGAAGAACCAAGCAGCACAGGCTCTTGGTGGAGACATTCCCTGCATATCATTTAAAACCACCCAAGTCAGCAAAAATTAATGGACAGCAGCAAGCAAAAAGCTATTCTGCCTCAAGTTGCCACTTCTCATTTCTATCTACACCTTCAGCAGCTGATTCCTTCCCACAGCTCCACCTAATGCAGCTGGAAAAGCCTGGTGAAAGCAAAGCTCCTGCTGGCTCAGAGATTGGAATATGCCCCTGTGCTGCTGGTCTGGGCAATCACAATTGACAAGACAGGACAAGAACAGGAGATTTGACTTGTTTTTCTCCATGCCTAGAGAGGTGTGACCAAGAAAAAAGAATAAAAATAAAAAGGAAAAAGATAATCACAGAAGTCAGGGTTTCCAAACTGATCACTGTTATTCAAGGAAGTGTAAGATCAGTAAGGGATACTTGGCAATACCTGGGCAGGAAAGTGCTTGGTAAATGGTGCTCAAACACAGACCTTTCCCCAAAAAGCATCAATGAAGGCAAAGGAAAACATCAAAGAGAAAATTCAAGAGGGCCAAAAAGACCTCCTGTAAGTCATTAAAAGGGGAATATCCGCACTGGGAGTCCCAGGGAGTTTTTTCTTGAAGGGCTGAGCCAAGATCAACTAAAGGACTTTTTTCGGGCACAGCTTTACAGCCTCGCTCTCCTTTGTCAGAGCAGACACCCATCCATCCCCAGCAGAGCCTGAGGGGGATAATCCCTCCCTTCCCAAGGCACAGCAGAGCTCCATCCCTCCCCAGCTCATCCCTTCTCCAGCTCCGTGCCAGGGCTGCAGGGGACAGCTCTGCATGGACAGACCCAGCTCCACGGGCACCAGCTGTGCTTCTGCTCCCCCCTGGTTCCACCCACCACAAATGTCAAAATATCTTCCCAACACAGCTCCCTGCAGCACCAGGAGAGGAGCAGAGAGTGCCCCACAGTGCAGCTGGTACCCACAGCGAGGGCAGCTCCCCTCTGCCTGCATCTGCTGCCCCTCACCTTCCTCAGCTCATCCTCCTCCTCCTCCTCATGAGGCTGGGAGGAAAAACACAGCCCCTAAAGGAAGAAAAGGCACAGCACACCTGGAGATTTAACACAGGCAGCAGAAGGGTGCACCAGCAGGGGTTGGCATCGCTGGGAAATGAAACAGGGATATTTACTGCAGACTTTTACCTAAATGGGTTGATTAAAACATCATCTGCATGCAAATACCTACAAGAAATCAACTTAGGAGGTCCTGAAAACAGTTAAGGAGATAGCCATGCCCCAGAAAGATTTAAATCTACTCCAAAGCTCTTAACCCCAGTAAACTTTGGGAAGATGAATCTTTTGGATGCTGTTCAGAGCAGACACTGAGGAGGAAGGTGCTTTTAAGTAGCCCGGTTTGAGGGGAAATTATTGCTCCAGCCCAGAGACTCAGACCTGCAGGGACACAGGCTTTGGTCCCCTGATGTAAAAACATGTCCTCTAGCAAACCTTACAGGAAAGAATGTTTCTGTTAAATAATTGTTTAAAACTCTCTTTATGTTTAACATGTTCCTCCTGCCACAGGATTGCACTGATGTGTTGTTTATTCCCCTATCCGCCTACCAGAAATATCCCCAAAGGATTTTCAGCACTTCTTTGCCTCCCAGAAGGGTTTGATTTCCCCAGACCCCTGTTTTTAGGACTCAGAGGTCTGGATTATCCAAACTAAACATCACATCCCTTGCAAATGTCCCATTTCTGTGATTTTTGAAGAACACAAACCAGTCCTCTGACATTTCCAGGGCTATCCCAAGTCACTTGGATATAAAGTTTTGCTCCATGGATCCATCTAAACAGTCTCCTCCATCAGAATGGGATGACATCCCAGTCCTGGTCCAGGCAGAAAACACAACCCTGTGGCTTTGAGGCTCAGCAGGCACTCAAGGCTCACATCATGGCTTGTACAGAAGGAGCTGGATATTCTTCTGAGGATGGAAATGGTGTGGGGAGGTTTTAAGTTATGCCACGGGTCACCGTGGTAAATGAAACCCCAGAACCAATTTTCACAGTGGCTGGCAGGGAAAATAAAGCATCATATTGAAGGGATAAAGCAGGAAGCATCCTCCTGCCTGCTCCCTGCCAGGCAAACACACACCCACACACAGGCTCAGGGATCAGACGTGGCTGTTTTCAAAGCCTTTTCTTCACTGCACTGAACAATTCCCCTCCTCAGCTTCCTCCAGCTCACCCATTGCAATAAAACCAGCTAATAAAGAGTCACTGGGTGCAGCAGTGACAGCTCCCAGAGACCTCCCCCGACCAAAAAAAACCCAAACAAACAAACAAACAAAAAAACCCCACAAAGGCTGTTTGGATTTAGCAGGAGCACCACGTTCTCCAGATTGACTCATCACAATTTAGCCCACCCAAACAATTAATATCCGAGGCTGCCTCCCAGAGGTGAGCTGCAAGAGGAAGCCACCCTGCACATCCAGAGCCATGCAGCTGCTTTCCCAACGGGATATCCACTCCTCAAACACTGGATTTCTTGGCCAGCATTTCACAGGTGAGCAGGACAATTTCAGCAGCAAGGCACCACCAACAATTTGGGATTTGGCTGCTGGACTATTCTGGATATTCTCCCCTTTTTTCTTTCTTTCTTTGGTTGTTTTGTTGGGTTTTTTTACAGATTGAAGGGGGAGGTTTTGTTTTGTTGGAGCCTCTAAAAAAGTGATTTAAGACTTGCAAGGATTTCTTGCTGAAGTGCTACATGGAGAGGAGAGACAGCAAATACCTCCAGAGATCCCACAAGCTGGCAAAGGCCCAAGATCAGGCCAGTTGAGGCTCTTCAGTAGACTTTTCCTGAAACATTTAAATAATTTAGAAAGCATTAACTCTTACTGACAGCTTCTCAGGCAGCTCTTTCCCTTGCAGGGCCATATCAGAAGCCTCATCACTCTTAATCCAAAAGAAAAAAGAGACACTGCAACAGCCCCAAACCTTGGTCAGGGTTGAAGATGGATTTTAAAAGATGCCTGAGATATTTTTCTCTGCTGAAATGCCTTCTTTTTACAGGCAGGTCTTCCAGAGGCCACCACCTGCCACTTATCTGCAGTGGCACTGTGTTAACCATGCAAAAATGGTTAAGAGACAGTCTGACAACATTTCACTGACTTGGGGCTATTCAGAGGGTGGGAGCTGCTCCCTGTAGGGGTTTAGATGTGGAAATACTGTAAAAATTAATCAGCAGGGAGGAGTAAATTGGTAAAAGGAATAAGCCTTTCTTGGGGGTTAAGTAGAAGAGATGCTGCAGCACCACCAGTCTCTCTCTGGAACATCCCTCCCTCCTCCTGGGTACCAGGGTCATGTTTTGGAACAAAGTGAATTTCTAGAAAGTTTTTTTCACCCCTGCTATCTTATCACCACCAGAAATGAAAACAGCTGCTGAAAAGGCAGCAGTGGCTGAGCCAAGCTTTTATAGCAAAGTTGTTCCTGCACCCCCTTCCCACCACCACCCCCCAAAATGGAAGAGATTGAACCCAGAAAACCAGAAGTTAGGCCAAACCCAAGGTCTGTACTGGGAGCAGAAGCAGAGCACTGAACCCAGCCACCTGATCACCAAACACATTTGCAGTTGTGCTTCTCATCAAGACTCAGAAAGGAAAATCTCCCTCTGCCAGGAAAAGCAAGAGCAGCCCAAAGGATACCCAAATGGAGCTGCACTCTGCAGCCTCATCCATCCCCCCAGAAACGGGGTCTGCAATTCCCACCAGGCTCAGCAGGGTAACACAAACCACCCCATGCAGTTTCCCATGTTTAGGAGCCATAAAACAACATCAGTGACAACAACAACAACACCACAGGTGGGGGGAGAGGCAGCAGCACCAGATCCCATTTTCCTGTCCATCATCAATCCAAAATTAAAATGCCCCAGTCCAGTGATGAAATAACTGCAGCTGACACGCCGTGAGATAATGTTATTCATTAGGATGTTGTTTATGGTTCATCTACAAGGCTTCCACGGCTACAGCACCAGGGATGATGTTTGGGAGCATTTTAGACACACTACATCCATGATTTTGTCTCCACTCAGCACTGCACTTCCCCCAAGTGAAACAGCTCCATGTAAAGCTCACTGACAAGCTGGGAGATGTTTTGCCATTAATTAAGAGAAAAACCAGAACAGAGAAGCTCTTCAGCACTCATCTCCCCATGCATACCTTGAAACTAAATTCAAACCCCGACAGCCAGCACTCTGGTTAATTTAAATGGAATTCAAAAGGCATTCTCCATCCTTAAACACAGAGACATCCAGCAATAGATATCATCACTAAGCAGAGCAAAGCCCATAGAAAATACATCAAGCACTGCCTTACTTTAGTGAATTAAATAATTCAAGAGCTGGCAGAGCTGCTTTTTTAGATTTCCTGACCAAATGCATCACCCAGCAACAGCAGCACTTCAGTTTGGGGGGTGGTTTTAAGCCCACAACTTACCTGCACTACTTCTTCAAGAGAGAGATGCCTCTGCTCCCCTCAGGGCTGCTCCCCCCGAGCCACCAGCACTTGTCCCCAAAGGCCACTCGCTCAGGTGGCCGAGGCAGCGCCGGCTCCTGCTTTTTCACTGGCTCCAATATTAATCCATCCAGAGCATCTTTGTCCCTCACTTCCAATTGGCGAGCGGCGGATGGGTGGAGTGAGAGCGCGACCCATTAGCTCCCAGATGGGCACCTCCAGCCCAGCTCTGCCAACCCCACACCTGGGCAACACCTCTGGACATGCCACCACTGCCCCAGCCAAGGCTTGGGGTTGTCTCCTCCTCCAGCCACCCAGATCCCACCGCCTCTCGGAGCTGTTTGCCTCCAAGAGCAAAAATAGAGTAGTTAAAGCGACCCGGCGCTCCGGAGCCGGAGAGTTTTGCTGGATGCAGGATGGAGAAAGCTCCTGTGCCTCCTTAAAAAAGAAAAAAAAAAAAAGCTCTGTGCCAGCCAGGCTCAGCTGAAGTGAGAAGATGCTGTACCTTACAGAGAGAAGTACAGGGAAAGCCAGAGGATGAAAAAAAAAAGGAGGGGGGGGGGGGAAAAAACCTGCTGTTGAGAGGGAGATAGAGCAAATTCCTTAAAGACACAGCTGCCGTGCCCCGGGGTTTCACCCAGCTCAGCTGCACGGCAGCAAGCAGTGCAAGGGTTAATGCATGCATGCAGTGGAATGAGAAACAGGGCAGCAAGTCTGTGCTCCAGCAGCAAGTTGCAGAATTTAAAGCTGAAAGACCTCACCTCATCCGAGGGGACTTAAATCCCAGGCTGTGTGCCCAGTGCTGGACCATGAGGTGCCTAAAAAGCTTTAGAGGGAAGATGCCACATCCTCTCCTCCTGCTCCAGCCTATTCCACACTGCTTCACTTTCCTTACAATTCGAGATTTTCAGCACAATAAGCCAAGTCTCCCCCAGCTGGATAGTTAAAGCCCAGAGGAATGGTCTAAACTGGCCAAACAAACAAAAAAAAAAAGAAAAAAAAGAAAAAAAACAAACTCCCCAAAGCAACATCAACTCAGCCTTAGAAAAGGCAGAACCCTAAAAGAATAAGACAGAACTAAATAGCGAATTATCCAAATGCTGGCAAGGCTGGGTCACTCCCCCACTACAATAACTCTTGACAATCGCTGGGACTTCAGTAAAAAAATTCCCAGTGATGATATTTACCAGGAGGCAGCAAACACTTCCCAGAGCAAGACAAGGGGAGGCAGCACCCGGCTGGGGAAGGGGCATCCCTTTAGCCCCCATCCCCAGGCCCTGCCACAGGCTCGTTTCCAGTGCACAGAACCACAGGCAGTGCGTGTTTTTAAACACCTCCCACGCGTTTTCTCTGCCGAGACTGCTCAGCCAGTCTCCTCCATTTTTTTTTTTTTTTTTTTTTTTTTAATTTTTATTTTCTTGCCGTGCCACCTGACGAGCTTTTCCAGGTAAAGCACATCACGGACTGGCAGTAAGATGCTAAGGAGGTAGAGGGTGGTTCAGAAGGTGTTTGAGGGTGGAAGAGACCCCTGGAGGTCTCCAGTCCCATTCCTTGCTCCACCTCTAAAGAGAAATCAGGACAACACCTCACCAAGCCAGGCATCTTCCCCACAAAAAAGTTTTATAAGAAGTTGAGACTCCCATCCTTAGGATCAGCACTTAAGAGAGCTCAGCAGGATTCACCAAGCTCCCCATATTACATTAAAGCAAGATTTGAACCAAGCTGAAATTTTTAAGGTAATTCCTTACAGTGAGACAAACCTGCATTAGAACATCTTCAGACCTTCCTCTATCCCCACACCTGATACCTTCACTAACAGTTTAGAGGACACCTGACAGCATCACAACCCTAAAGGTGAACCGAGCCCGCTGAGCCTCCAGCAGGTATTTCAGGTTTCACACAGCGCCGGATTCATTTCAGCAAGTGAACAAGCTTAGGAAACAAAAGACTGGCGCAGATCACTTTCTATTTTTAATTTTTTCCACGCTGAGGTTGTTTATCAGCTCTCCCTGGGTGCTGCAGGGACCAGGGCTGCTCTTTGGCGGAGATGCCAACAGCCAAGCTGTGAGATCAGGAGAGGTCCCAGAGCATCACCACAACCACACCACCCCATCCTGCAGGTCCCACCTGCGCTGCCTCCCTCTTCACCACCATCTCCAGAACCTCCTCAAACCCCACTGGCCTCCTCCACTGCCCTGTCCCAACCCTGCTCACGCACCATCCACCGGCCTGCTCCACCTCTGAGGCACCAAACGCTGCGGCCACGGGGCCAAATCCTGGGAAGAGCCGGCGCTGGCCCCGAACTGGCCGTAGGGCGAGCGGAGAAAGGTGAGCCGGGGGTAGCAGAAGGACGCCGGCTCCATCAGGACGGAGAAGAGAGGAGAGCCAGGTACGAAGCAAACCGCGTCTCCCTTCGCCTCCTGCAGCGCGTACTGTTGGGACATGCAGTCTCACAGCCTTCTCCCAGAGAAGTTCTTTCTTTTTCCCCCCCAAAAGGATTTAGTGAATTAAAAAAAAAAAAAGAAGAGTAATAAAAGAAACCCCCAAGACGGCGGAGCAGCCCCGCTGCTGCTGTCAGAGCCCAGCAGAGCACACTGGCAAAGCAGCGTCTCCAGCCTGTATTTAAACGCCCCTCTCAGAAAGCAGAGATGCAGCACAGGAAGAGACAAATTCCAGCTCTGCGTCGGGCTGATAAGCCAGGTTTATAATATTCAAGAAGTATTGGCATTACTACAGTTCCTCCCCCCACCCCACCACCTCCTCCCGCAATGAATATCTTGTGCAGGAGCTTGTTGTGCACAATAAGCAAAAAAAAAAAAATAAAAGAAAGCCCGATCCTTAAAAAAAAAAATAAAAAAAATAGAAAAATCAGCCTGTTCCGGTGGGAACAGCCAACACGTTGAATTAAACAAACACACGCGTGTTAAACCCTGGGGACGCAATTAGGCTCGGAGCAGGGGGAAGAGGTGTTTAACTCTTGGAAAAGGAGATGGCAGCGGGCGAGAGGAAAAAGGAGAATAAACCTGGCGTCTCACGCCGCGTCCCGTGGGGTGGCTTGTCCCAGGGGTGAGCCCAGGTGGGCACTGCAGGGTGCCAGCACCTGCCCCAGCACCAGGAGGGGAGGAAGGTCACCTCATCCTCCTCCCAAGTTGCCCTGTCCTCCTAATTTCCACTCCTGAGCCCCTCTCAGTGGGTAACACCCAGTAAGAACTCAGTCCATCTCCACTGTTTGCCCAAGCTGAACGCCTTGAGACAAAGGCTCAGTTCTGAGCACAGACCAGCTGAGATCTTCTCTCCACCAGCTTCCAATCTTAGTTCTCCACACCACAGCCCCCATCAGCACTGCTGGCAACCATCCCACCACAGCCCCACCAGCCTTTCTCCTGCCACTTCCATCAGGTCCTTCAAACCTGGGGAACTCCAAAGCACACGTGGGGAAGAAAAGTCCTCACCCAACACCAGCCTGAAGTGTAATCCACTCCCGTGGCTTGGTTTTCATCCTTTTCTCCCCATGTTCTCACACTTTCTCGGCAAATGTCTGAGGACTGACACTACCCTTGCCTCTGCTCCCTACCCAAATCACAGCCCCACTGGCTCATCAGCACTCACAGAACCTCCTTCAGCACCAGAGGCAGAGTGAAGCCCTCAGTCCTGCTGGTTTTAATTGGGAGTCAGAGCCAGGGATGAATTTAGAAATAGGGAGCAGAAAAACCCACGGAGTTATGAGTGACAGCAAAGCCCTTTGATATCACAGCCAGCACTGGCAGATGCAGGAGCCCGCAGCGCTGTGCTCTGGGCCAGCGTGTCACCATGCTCTGCAGAGAGCCTTTCTGGGGAGCTCAGCCCAGATCAGAGTTAGGAACTTGTATTTCCAATAAAAAAAAAAGAGGAAAAAGAAATAAAATGAGATTTTCAGCATCGCCAGGTCCCAGCACAAACTCCCGAAGGAGCTGCTCTGCAAACTTCACAATCACACAACACTGCTCAGACTCAAGTAAGGATGAAATTTGAGGAGTTGCCTCGGCATTCCCGGTTTTTAACCACCCAGCTTGGATGGTAACAGCAAAGGTAGCTGAGATTTAACCTGTGCTGGATGTCTTGGCAAGGATTTGCATATTTAGAGGGCAGATAACAGCTCCACGATGATGATGATGAGTTATTAAAGCGTCCTGAGCTTTGTTTACTCCCACGGCAATCCTACACAAGGAACCAGGACTTCTCCAGAAGTGGGTTCACCTTAGGAGGAGGTAACTCAGCCTACTGCAACAGAAAGGTTCCTGTGGCTTCCCAGAAACACCTGGATCACAGCACAGTATTAGAATTACTAAAAAAACACCCAAACAAGCAGCTTTCCCTAAATAATGTGATTTAGCACCTGTCCTCAGGCATAAAGGACCTATGCAGAGCATCAGTGCAGTTCTGCCAGGACAGAATTAGAAGTTTTAGTCTTATACAGGCAAATAAAATGGCACTAGGCTAAACTGAGTAATTCCAGACTAAAATCCAACTTTGCTACTAAAGCCTGACCTTGAGCCTAACTCTTACCTCAGCTGCCTCCTGCAAGGAAGATCAAACCAAACAACAAACAAGAAAATTGAACAGCACCAGGCTAAGTCTGATAATTTTGGATTAAATTCCAACTCCGTAGCTAAAATCTGACCCTAACTCTTACCTCAGCTCCCTTCTGCTGAAATATCCAACTTCTCACTGACACTTTCCTTTAAGCCAAGGCAGAAAGCTTCCCTTGCGGATCCTTTCCCTTTGAAACCCAAGACATCTTTGTTTTCACACTGACTCAACACAAAAATAAAGCTTGTTTTAATAAATGTTTACAGCCTCAAATGATTTACTACAGCTTTACTAGAAGTCAAGCCACTCTGAGCTTACACACAGATATCTTATGCCACCGGGTGGGTCGAGCGAGGGCTCCAGCTAAAAAACCCCAACCCTCCCTTTTTTATCTGCATTTATTTAAACAAGCTGAAGCATTCAAACTGCCAAAGAACAACAGGAGAGCCGGAGGGGAACTTCCTCTGCGGTCCATCATTCTTACGGAGCACCAACTGTACAAAAGCCACAGATATTTCAAAACGGGAGGGCTCTGGCTGAGATGGATTAGCCAACAAATCCCGATTATAGCCGGGAAGCGGCGACGCGCGGCTCGCAGGAGGGGTAGCAATGACTGAGGTTGCTGTGCAGACAGGATTCAAAGTGTTGCATCGCTGTTCCAAGCCTCCCAAAAAAACCCCAAAAAGCAGCCACAAACCCAACAACAGTAATCCAGGTGAGGCACAGCTGGATTTTCCCAGTCCTGGCTCAAGCGGTTTATCCCGTGCTCCGGCACTTGAGGGGCAGGAATTTGGCAGAGCAGGGACAAGGCTGCGCTCACACCTAGAGACAATCCAGGAGGAATCCTGCAAACACTGAAACAGCTCGGGGGAAAGGGGGAAATTCCCTGCGGATTCTCCACGTGCAAATCCACATGGAGAAGTTGTGGCTGCCCCTGGATCCCTGGAAGTGTCCAAGGCCAGGCTGGACCGGGCTTGGAGCAGCCTGGGATGGTGGAAAGTGTCCCTGCCCCTGGCAGGGGTGGAATGAGGTGAACTTTATGGTCTTCCCAACCCAAACCATTCCATGATTTTCTGTTCCGTGACACCACCAGGTCTCAAGAACTTCAAGGCAGACACTAAAAAGCAGCAGAGCAAAGCTCTAAGGCAGAATAAATAAAAACTTTTCCATTAAAGTGGAGCGGGGAAAAGCTCCGGAGGCACAAATCCTCTGCGGGCACTGATCCTCAAGAGAGGTCCGGGGACAGCACGGGTGACAAAGCTGCTGTGCCACCTACAGTCACTTGTGGTCCAGCACAGAAGCCCCTGTGGCACCCAGCGCTGCCGCGGCCATGCCGCTGAAGGAAGCGCTTCCTTTACAGCGGGGAAACACCGCAAAAATAACTCCGAGAGTTCACCCGAAATCACAAAGCGAACTCCCAAGTGCATTTAAACCCCTCCTCCCCCCCGCCTTTCAATTGAACTCCTTGCTGGGGGTCTTTCCCTGCACGCACAGCTGTCCCAACTCTTCACATTAAAAGTTTCGCTTTTTCTACCTTTGTTTTTTTTTTTCTTTTCCCCTTCTTTTTATTGCGGTTTTTTGCACCGACACTAAGTCAGGCAACTTCATCGGCAGGCAGCAGAGCGGAGCTGAGCAGCACACCGTGCCCTCCTCCCCATGCTGGGTGCAAACAAGTAAAAATTGGGCATAAAAAACACCCCAGGAACAGCCGGACCCCAAGTTTTCCATCGCTCCTTTTTTTCCCCACCGCATCCCCGGGGATGGAACATCCAGCTCAACTTTGGGGGTGTCACCATCTCTCCCGTAGATTTACCAACAGAAAAAAAAAATTAAAAATAAAAAAGAGAGGTTTTTTCTCTCTCTCTCCCCCGCGCCGCCCCGATCCCAAGAGGGAAAATCGGGACGCGTCCCCTCCAAGCCCACCGCATCCCCTGCGCCGAGGCAACAAGCAGGAGCCGGGGTGCCAAGCGGGGTGGCATGGGGACACCCCGGTCCCCCCAGAGCCCCCCCAGAGCCCCCGTGTCCCCTCACCGCAGGGCTGGAGGTGGAAGAGCCGCCGGGCTGCCATGGCCGTGCCGCTCACCCCGTCCTCACCATCGCCGCGCCTTCGCCTTCCCCGCGCCCGCCGCCGGCGGGGGAGGGGGGCAGAGACTTCGCTCGTTATTAACCACCCCCCTCCTCGTCAAAATAAATAATTATAAAAAAATTAAAATAGAAATAAGTCGGTTTTCATACACACACACACACACCCCTGCGCGTTCCTCCCCCCCCCCTCCTCCCCGCACAGGCGTCAATTTAAAAATAATAATTAAATAAGTAATAATAAAATAAATAATAATAGCTGGAGAAAGTCCCGAGTGAGGAGCGCGGCTGGAAGGGGAAGGGACAGGCGGTGTCACACCCGGCCGGGTCCTAAAGCCCGCCCGCGGTCCCGCCGGGGACAGCGACACAGCCCAGGCTGTTCCTGCCCCGCAGACCCCTCCTCGGGGACTCTGTGGAGTTTTTTATATCATATATTGATCATTATTAAAGGTTATTATTAAAGATCACCCAGTGCCACGCCCTGCCATGAGCAGAGACACTTTCCACTAGCCCAGGTTGTTCCAAGCCCTGTCCAGCCTGGCCTTGGATGCTTCTACAGTGTTCCACAGCTTCTCTGGGCACTCTGTGTCAGGGCCTCACCACCCTCTTTCTTACTGAAAAAATTGCTCCTAATACTAATTCATATCTATATTGACGTTTATCCTTCAGGTTAAAAACATCCCACCTTGTTCCAGGACAACAGGCCCTGGATTGAGGCTCTTCCCTTCAATGTAAAATTAAATCTGTATTCATTTTTGCAGGGATCCAGGCTGCTGGAATCATTAGCAGGGGAGATGATGTTCATAACTTCAGAGCAGGGGAAAAGCACAGCACTGAGAAATCTTGCTTTTCCCATCAGGTCTATTCATGGACACCATGGAGTCCCATCATCCAGACTGGTTTTCTCTGGCACTTCAAAATTCCTCTGAAATAGCCTGGCACAGGCACTTTTGAGTCAAAATAAATCCCTGGGGCACAGCACAGCGAGGCAGCTTGAGGTTCTTTACCAAACCAAGCAGCAATGACAAAGTTTGAAAAGCAGCTGCAGAAAAAAGCAACCTGCAGCCTTTGCTTTAAGGAAAAAACAGGCACATTTAAGTTTTTATACCATAAAGACTGGACTGTGTTGTTTCTCTGCCTTCTGATTTTTCTTTCCTCAGCAGGGTCTCAACAGATCCAACTACAGCAATTTGGGAATGGTTTGGGTTGGAAGTGTCCTTAAAGACCAGCCAGTGCCACCCCACCTGCCATGGGCAGGGACACCTTCCACCAGCCCAGGCTGCTCCAAGCCCCTGGAGCTTTGGACACTTCCAGAGATCCAGGGATAGACATAAAATTTGGATATTTGGAAATGGGTGGTGAAGAAGGTTTAATAAAATCTTACTGACATCTTGATTTTTGTTTGCTACAGATCTTGGCATAAAGGCAGCATGTCCTGAGTGAACTTTCCACATCCTCTAAATCAACAAACCACATCCAGGGAAAAAAAAAACCCCAAAGCACCCAGGAAAGCATTTGACATAATTTTAACTGAGGTGGGAAACTCTCTGCCAAAAGTTGAAGGTTAAAGCTATTACTCCATCATTATTTCCATACTAAATCCAAAACACAGCACTTTACCTGCTCCTGAGGAAGAAAAAAATCAACTCTATCCCAGCCAAAACAAGGACATCACCAAAAAAGAGAGGAAAAAAAGGGAGGGGGGGATTTGGTTTTAATCCAGTTGTGCTTGTTTGGAAGATGCATTTATTGTGGAAGTGAATCCTTGTTTGGATGGCTTAAACTGTACATGTTGAACACAAGATTTAATGTGCACACAAGATTTAATGTGCACACAAGATTTAATGTGCACACAAGATTTAATGTGAACACAAGATTTAATGTGCACACGTTGAGCACGTGGCAGCTGCAGCAGGTGGGTGGGAGCTCAGTGTCCCCCACCATCACCTTGCCAGCTCCTCCTGGAAGAGGATAACCAGGAGGGACTGTGGAATACACCAGAGCATGCAGGGACAGCTTCACAGGGCTGGGAAGTCTCTTCCAGGAGTTCTGAGATCCCTTCCAGTCCTGCATCCTTTGGGCTCTCAGTTCACGGTAGAAAACTTGGCCCCATATTAACTCCCTTTCAATACACCAAACCATATTTCCCCATTATGATAAATTATCATTAGAGCAGTGCCTGTCCCATGCTGGAAATCTCAGCCCCATCACCAGGAGCATTTTCTGGAGGGTATCAGCTTGTCTGACACGATGCCAGGCACCAGAGGGGACATCAGATACTTCAGTGTCTGGCGCTCTCTGGTCTACCCCAGCGTCTCCAGACCTGCTCTTTGCAGACATTCTCCACTGTCACAGCCAAGCACAGTCACCCAGGGGCAGCTGGATCCGAGGAGCAGGAGTTACACCCTTCCCTGAGCCCATCAGCTTCTGAGGATTCATCCCAACATTCCCCTCCAGCAGGTTCTTAACTTTATGCACAAAGCCAACCTCCCTCCCAGGCAGAAGTTCATTTTCCTCTCTTATTGACTGACTGGTTGGCATTAAGCAGCTCTTTGTAGCCAGGCTGGTTTGTGGCTGGAAACCAGCGGGAAGTGGATTTTTGCTTCACAACCAGATCATACAGGACCTGCTTGCCTGGTCCAGCAGGATCAGCCGAGTATCCCAGCAGAAGATACTTGGGCTCCCTCCAAGCCAGGGACAGATGCCAGGTGTATTTGCTTTTTAGCAGGATGCTTTTCCAAGACTCTGATTGATATTTTTTTATTATTTTTATTATTTTTTTCTTTCTGATGGCCTCACATTGGAGGCTGCAAGAGCCTGGACACAGAAAGTAACACTAGGTGGACCCAAGCATTGCAGAGAAACCCTTATCCCATCCTCCTGAAGCAGCACTGGGATTCCCAAGCTGTGACACCAGCCAAGACTTGAAACAAAAGCAAAGAAGTTGCTTAGGGGATCCAAATAAAAACTTTAAGTACTACCATACCTGCAGCTTGGGTTGTTTTATTCTGTTTGAGTCATGAACTCCTTAAATCCCACCCTACCTCCTGCTGCTTTGACTGCAGCTCAAGGGAAAGCTGAGTTCTCCTCCCATCTCCTGCTGCACATCCTGTTCGTGCCAGCACCTGCAGGACACTGCAGTCAAAGGCACAGCAGAGGGAGCAGCGACCTGCTGGGAACTCCCAGGTAACTCCTGCCTTGGATTCTGTGCCATTTGGGATGGCTTTTAAGTGTTTATCCCACCACTTTTTCCTTCAGCGCTCTCTGGCTTCACCCCTGGAGCTGAATCCCACAAGAGCAGCTCTGGGGATCCCATTTTAGGTTTGAGGCACCAGGTTTGCTTTCAGGAATCAAAGAAACTAAGTTTAGAGGCCAAGGGAGCCAGTAACCTGCAATTTGAGCAGGTTTTGAGGTGAGTTTAGCAACTGCCATCTTCTTTTTGGTGCCTTTTCACAAAGCTCACAAAGGCACAAAGAAATATTAAACTGAACAGCATCAGCTCACCCAGGTGAAAGGGAGCACATCAAGACCTCCTTTAAGAGTCAAATATTTTAAGGTTGCCCCACCTGAGAAGCTCATCCAAATAAGAGAGAGAAAACCATGAAATTCACAGAACAGCTCCAGGAAAAGGCACAACAAGTCCCTTTAGCACAAGGGGGTTAGAGGCAGCTGCACAAAGAGCACCCCCAGAAATCTGAAGCTTTAAGGCAAAGGCAATATTCTGCTGCTCCTTGCTCATGCTCCCAACCAGAAGGTGAGAGTCATCTCCCACAAAGAAAAAAATCAGCTATATTTGATTAAAATGCACAAAACCACTCATTCCTTTGTCTCCCTCCTGCACAATCTTTTTTTCCCTAGCAAGGAAAGGAGCCCAGTGAGGGCCAGAGCTGGTGCTCAACCAAGAGCTGCTGGGAAGGTCAGGCTCCTTCAGCTGCAGATTGCACCCAGATGGTGATTTCCTCCTGGCAGTGGCAGGAGCTGGGGAAGGCAGCCAGTCTCCAGCAGGCTCTGCCAGAGCTGGAGGCAGAAACTCCCTGGCCAAAGCCATGCCAACATGCAGATCTTATTAGGCCAGACTCTGCAGCCAACTCGTGCTACCCCCGGCTAGAGCAGGGAGATGAGAGCAGGACCGAGAGCTCAGACATCACCACTGTGGTCACTGCACAGGCTTTGCCCTGAGCACAGCCCCTTCCCACAGCCTAAAACAGGATTCATTTATTTGTAAAGCTCTCCCACCTCCAGGAGGTGTTTAAGGAGACAAAAAAGGAGCAATTCCCACCTGACTGTCGCCTCCCAGGAAAGGAGCCACAGAATGGAACTGCAGCTTGGAGAGGACTATGGAATCATGGAAAGGTTTGGGTTGGAAAGGATCTTAAAGCCCATCCAGTGCCACCCCTGCCATGGGCAGGACACCTTCCACTGTCCCAGGTGACCCCAAGCTTCAATGTCCAGCCTGGCCTTGGACATTGCCAGGGATCCAGGGGCAGCCAAAGCTTCTCTGGGCACCCTGTGCCAGGGTCTTCCCACCCTCCCAGGGAACAATTCCTTCCCAATATCCCATCTAACCCTGCCCTCTGGCAGTGGAAGCCATTCCCTCTGTCCTGTCCCTCCATCCCTTGTCCCCAGTCCCTCTCCAGCTCTCCTGGAACCCCTTTAAGCCCTGCAAGGGGCTCTGAGCTCTCCCTGGATTTTTCCCTTCTCCAGGTGAGCACCCCCAGCTCTCCCAGCCTGGCTCCAGAGCAGAGGGGCTCCAACCCTCAGAGCAGCTCCATGACCTCCTCTGAATTCACTCCAGCAGCTCCATGTCCTTCTCTGATGCTGGGGGAGAGAGGAGCAGCAGCACATGGGCTTGGTTGCTCTTACAGCCACAGTCTGTCCTCCTGAGCACAGCAAATCCATCCCAGGGCAAATTTCAAACCCGAGTTTGAAGCAACAATGATTGTGGTCAATTTTGGTGTAAAGGAAAAAGTTATTTCCTAGGGAGTGTGGGATTGAAATCCATCTCCCAAAGCAGCAGCTTGAGCTCTACTCTGTCCCTTCAGTGCCTGGGTGTCAGAGTTCCCTCCTGTAGCAATCAGAAATCTCTCTGTGGAGCTTTTCAGAGCACATCCCCATTCCATGGCTGGTTAACAGCAGGATTGGGGTGCCTGTGTCACACAGGGGATGTCACACACGTGCCAACACCCTGCAGGAGAGCCCAGGCTCCATCTCCCTGCTGCCAGAGACCCAACACATCCTTACAGGACACAGCAAACACTGGTAGAGTGTGGAATATCCTGAGGTGGAAAGGAGCTACAGGGTCATCCAATCCAGCTCCTGCCCTGCACAGAAATCCCAACAATCCCACTCTGTACCTGGGATACCAACCTCTCCTGGAGTTCTGGCAGCCTTGGGGCTGTGCCCACTCCCTGGGGAGCCTGGGCAGCGCCCCACCAACCTCTGGATATGGAACCTTTCCCTGATTTCCAACTTAAACCTCCCCTGACCCAGCTCCAGCCGTTCCCTCGGGTCCTGTCACCATCACAGAGCAGAGATCAGAGCTGCCCCTCCTCTCCAGCACAGAGGGATTGCTGAGGCTCAGCCGTGCCACTGCAGCCACTGAGGAAGAGAGGACATTCAGCAGAAGATGGTTTTCCACTGCTCTGGTTTCTTTGTGGGGAAAATCTTGGGAAAATCCTACCCTTAAAATGATGTTACAGCTACACAAAGAGTCCTGCTGCCTAATGAGTATGTCTCGGGCAGAGATAAACACAATAGATTTGCACAGAGCCACAGCTGAATAGCTGACTTCAGCCTTAGTTTAGCCTCAGAGCATTAAGAGATTGTTGATTCCAGTAGAGAACACACTTGCCAACCTTTTTTTTTTTCCTTTTTTTTTTTGTGCAAGAGCACAATTTAAAGGAAAAAACCCTCAGTCACTCCAGGCACTGCCAACCCCAGCCCCTCTCGGGCAGTCAGCAGCGACTCAATGTGAATATTTTCACTGCTGCTGGAGGCAACGTGCTGGTGATAAGGAATTCAGCATGGTGTTTATTTATTTTCAGAACTCTAATGGATTTAGTAATAAATTCTCCTCCTTGCCCAAGACTCAGCTGAACATGTTCTGAAGCCCAAAGCCCAGAGCAGCAGATCCAGATGATGTCATGTAGCAACGCAATAAAGAATTACACAACGGAAAGCAGCAGATAAAAAACAGGGACAATCAGCAGCTTCTCAAGATGTAATGAGGAATAGCCTTAAATCTCAGCTATGCAGAGTCTCTTGACTAATTCATCCAGTTAAATCACACATATCCACAGGCATAAATATTTACCTGAGACCTTCATGATGAGGAAGAGGAGGGCACCAGGCAGCAGTGCAGCTTCACACCTGGCAAAAACACGTGGGAAGCAGCAGAGACAAAAACAAGCCTAATGAAGACCATTTTCCAGGCAAAAAAAATCAGATTTTAACTGACTCAGCAGCAGGTTCATGAGGACTTCCAGCACAGAGAAGTTGTGAGCAACTGGAACAGCTTCCAGACAAGCTAAAACTCCAGTTTAAAGGCATTTTTTACTCTGAAATGAGTAAAGCAACAACTAATGAAAAACCAATGCAACAGCACAACCCAACAGAGGGACTGAGTTACTCTTCCTACTGCCACATCAACCAAAACCAAGCTCTTTTTAATGCTAATAGCCCAGCACATGTTCTTCAAATTAATTTGGATCAGCAGCATTCCCCCCACCTGGATAAGGGGATAAATAAAGCCCTCAATTCCTTTAGGAAGCAGCCTGGTCTTTATATCATCTTTATAATGATATTTTTGCATTAAATGCCACAGAATATTGGTGCCAGCAGGGATTTAGTGACTCCCACTGAACAGTGACGAAGGAAAGAGTCTGAAAGCAGAGGGGTTTTTCCTCCAGCCAAACACCTCTCTTTTCCTTGTGAGGAAAGAAAGAATAACCAGCTGGACAAGCCATTCCTGAGGTAGAGTATTTCCAGCCAAAAGGAACCTACAATGATCATCTAGTCCAGCTGAGAGATTAGATCTGCCTTCTACAACCCTTTCTGGACAGGAAAAAATGTCCCAGAGTGATCTGGAGGTTTGAAACTTCCTTCTCAGTCTTTACAAGGCAGAAGGGGAATCTTCTGAGCATTTGATACCTAAAGTAAAAAGCCTGAAATCACCTGCAAGTTTACAGAGAAAACCATTCCATGAAAAAATTCCAAATAGACCAAGAGTTTTTGCCATGTTTTAATGGCATGAGGCAGAGGAACAGGTAAAGACCAAGTGCAAGGTAATTTTGACTCACTAGCAGGGAAGTTTTCCAACATTAAGCCAGTTAAACACCAGTCTGGTCATCATCTCCTAGGAGATTATTCTTCCTGCACAAACCAGAAAACCCCAAAGGTTGTCATGTATAAAACAAGGGGAGGTTTGATGAGTTTTATTCCTTTTTAATAGAGAAGAGCTGGAAGAAAAACAAGTGATTCTTATCTCTGAATTCAGTGTTTCACTATCAGTCCTGTGCCAGAATATAAAATTATTTCCTTGCTACAGGAAAGAGCTCTACGTGCAAAGAGATGCAAGACTCCACAATATTTCTATTGTATTTATTTTGTAGACAGCCCATCCATACTCCCCTTTCCTCATTCTCCACCTGAGGCTGCAGAACTATAAAAAATATCTTTTAGTCCTGTTGCTGCCTCTTACCCCAGTGAGCAGAAACAACTTTCACACACCAAAATGACCAAACCCAACCATTATTTGCCACTTTGAGAGCTGCAGTTCAGAGCTGTCCACCAGGACAGATTTGTGTCTGCCAGGCTGCAGCTCCTGTTCCTGCAGAATCCAGCTGGAATTACAACTCCTGTAATTCCAGCTCCCTGTCCTCCTCTTCCAGGCTGTATTTTGGGGTGTCCTGGCTGAAGAGAATGAGCAGACTTCAAAGAGCCACCTACAACAGTGCTGGCACCTTCTCATCCATTCAGATGCTTCTCTCACAGACAGGCTGGCTCCTGGCTGGAAATCCTGAGAAAACAGGTAGAAATGACTGAAATTAAAGCAGAGGGTAACTTGAGAGTCATTTCCTTCTCTGGGGAGCTCCTGCATGCCCTGCCCTTTCACCAGCCTCAAGTCCCAGGATGTGGCAAGAGATTACACCCAAGGACAGAACAAAACACGTCAGGAGCACAATTCCTTTATCACATTCTGTCCTTCCTTTTTTGGGGGATAGCCCACAGCCCCAAGAGTTCAACCAGTTTGAAATATCCCCAAGGATGGGTTTGTGGAAGGAGCCTCAGTGTAATTTCTGAGCTTTCAGCACCACAACCACCAAAACAAGGGGTTTTCTGAGAAAGGGAACAGAAGCAGAGCATTCCCTTGTGCTGGTGTAGCACCCACCACAGAGCAGCTCTGAATGAAACCAAACTTTCTTGGTAGTCCAAGGTCTTTGCTGCCTCCCCCATGAAGAAAATAGATGAGAAAGATAATGAATTTCAAACCCTCTGCAGACCTCCAGTGTCTGAGAAATTGCAGCAGACTGATATGAAGAGAGGCAGCAAGATTCAGCTCAGACTGGCCTGCAATTCCTGTTCCCACAGGAGAACGTGTTTACACCCTGATAAGCTGGGCAGCAGTTTGATTTCGGAAATGTTTTAGTTCCAGAGTGAGAAACAACTCCTCTCTTTGCAGCATTTGCTTCCCCTAAGACAGCACCAGGCTCAGATGATTTTGTCTCTGAGCACTGAAGCCTTCTGGGAACCAGATAAGCAGCCAAAATTAGGGTCAGAGTTGATATTATTCCACCAAGTAATGCATGATGCTGTTCAGAGGAGGATTCTTAAGTGATGGAGTTTACTGTCACTCCACACAGCTCTAAGCTTTGGGAAGAGAGGTCCAATGATGCCTTTTCCAGAGCAACCAAAACTGACCTTCAGTCCCTTCCCAGGGACAAAACACACTGATCCACCTTTCCAAAAACTCCTCCAGATATCAGGGAACCGTGGTTTGGGTTAGAGGGGATGGTAAAGCTCATCCAGTTCCAGACCCTGCCCTGGGCAGGGACATCTCCCACTATCCCAGGCTGCTCCAAGTCCCATCCAACCTAACCTGGAACTCTTGATATTTTTGTCTTTATACACAAACATGCCAGGCCCTCATTCAGCAGCTAAAACATTCTTCCCTAATAAAACATAAAAACATTTAGGTGAGAAGCTGCATTCACATCTATTTCATCTCCTTGTCCATGCAGATCACTTCAGGCTGGTTGAAGATCCCTCCTGTCCCAGCCCATGGGGGACACAAACTCCAACCCTTCAGCCCCTTCTCTGCCCATCTCACGAGGCACCCCCTGAACTGCTGCCACAAACAGGGGAGCAAACACAGGCAGCATTTGAAAGGAGTAAATCAGGGAGGCTGCTGCCCTGGCACGTTGTTGTTTTCAGCCTGGAGACACAAAGCAGACACTCTTAAAGCTTTTTAATAGAGAGTTTTCCTGCCATTACAAGTATTTATTGATTATAGACTGAAACACCACAGCAGTTCATTGCCAGCCACCTTCTGGCTCCAGGACTCCCCTCCAGCTTAGCCAGGCTGTTTTCATGTTTGCTACACCTGAACTCTCACAGCCAGAATGTTCCCTGCACTCTAAAACGATGCTACAAACACCACAAAGCACCAAATGTTTATTGTGGTCATATTGGGTAAGTGATACAAATCCCCCCAGGATTTCTCTCACCACCCTGGGATCCAGGATTGGGATGGGGATATTCCATCCTGCTCCACACTGAGAAATTAGGTGCTCGTGGTAGTTTTAGCAAGAAATCCTCACTGAGGGTTTGAGCTGAGTTTGTGACCCAGCTTTGTGTGATTTCACCACAAGCAGCTCTCCCCAGACATCACATCCCTGATTTCTTTTCCCTCAGCCAGGAGGAAGGAGAAAGGGAATTCTGTCCTATCAAAGACAGGCTGGTTCTGTCTCAATACCAAAACCAAAACCTGGACAACAGGGTGGTATTCTTGGGCCAGGAGTTAGATTTTGATGATCTTTATGGGCCCCCTTCCATAAATTCTACCCCAAGCAAGGTGAGATCTGACAGGTCTAGAGAAATCCAAAGTCTTATCCCTTCTTGCCCAGGGAACATCTTGCAGCTCAGGAAAGCCTGGCTCAATTTGTGGTTGATTCCAGCCCATATCCAGCTCATCCCTGCCTGGATCTGGTGTGGGTTGGGACACCAGGCTGCAGCCAGCCTCACTCATTAAAAAGGTTGAAACAGCTGAGTGGCAGTGTCCCCATCACACAAAACAGCCCGAGGTGCTGACAGCACCATCCTGGCTGGATTCAAGGTCATTATCTGCCTTTCTGAAAGACTGAAAGGTTCACCTGGCACATTTCCTCTGTCATGAGGAAACCAACAAGAAATAGAAGCTGTGAGGGAAGAGTTGAGCAAGCCCTGTGAAAACCATAAGGACCAGGATGCAGACAGCTAAAGGCTCAGCCCCTCTCCTTGCAACATCCACCCAGGGTGAGTGTTCCTGGCCACAATTCCCAAACAAACATCCCATTAAGGTTTTGGTTCTGCAGAGAAAGCAGAAGCCTGGAGCAGTGTTGCTGCCAGCCTTTGAACACAGTGGGAGTTACTGGTGATGGGTAGGGAGGGGAGAAAAGGGCATCTCAAGAGCCTAAAAAACAGCTCCTTCCACTGATCCATAAATCTGCTCCAGCCCAGAACCCTGGATTGAATAAAAAACTACCAATAAATATCCATTAAAGAGTTTTTGTGGCTTCCCAGCCTATGGAGAGGCTTCCTAAGGTGTTCTCCAAGTCTGGATTCCAATCTCTACAGCTCATGTGCCCCTCACAGGAGGGCTCTCTCATCCTCTGAGATCATTTCAGCATCTCCAAAAACCCTGCAGCAGGGAGACCTACAGCTCTGCAATGTGTCATAAGAACAGTTACCTTTTGTTAGACTTTTAAGCAAAAAAAACCTCCATAATATTTCTTTTTTTCCCCCCCATCTTTGACCACACTCTTCAATCTCCTCCCTTGTGACCCTGGAGATTTTTATTATTTCGTGATTTGTCTGGGTAAGGCAGAAACTTCTCCCTGCACTCCCAGTAACCAAGAGAACCCTAAATCAAAGGGAGATCAGATCATACAGAGCCCTTCAGATCTCCAGCAGCACAAACAGGATCAGCTGTGGTCTGGAGCAACACAACCTTCACAGGCTATTTCAGGGAGGTTAAGCAAATTTGGCTCCACAACACAAGTTAATGCCCCTCTCCTCCCTGTAAATCATGCCCCAGTCACGACACTGGAGCACAGATTAAAGAAGACAGGGCTGATTAGCACCACAAAACTCAAAAGAGGTTAAATAATTATCCAGTCATTATCCCAACAGAATACTTGTGGCTAACAAACACACACACACACAAAAAAAAAATAAATTCCCAAAGTTTGGTGCTTGATGAAGCAACAGCACCTCTGCTCCAAAGAGAGGTGATTTGCAGTGATTTCAACCATCTGGAAGAGGTTTTTTTTCAGGAGGCACAAAGCAGAGCAGCCCAGAAGAACAGAACAGGGAGCTCTGGGGGAAGCAGCTGAGGTGCTTTGAATCAGGTGAAGGCTTCCCTGTCAGAGAGAGAGATAATTCCATATAATTCCATATGATTCCAATAAATTATCCCTGAGAACAGGCTGGTGTGGGGTGGGATCAGGGCAGGAGAAGCAAAAATCCCCTCCAGGCTGTACAATTCCTACACTTTCCAGCCAGGACTTCCACGTGCCCTGAGCACACAGCACCTTCATGGCAGCATTTCCCTTCCCAGTATGGGATGGGAGTCCTGGGAATGGGATGGGGACACCACAGCTGGGGTAACCAGGCAGCCCCAAGATCCAAGAGACCCCCAAGGCTGCCAGAGCCCCCCTTTTAACAACGTCACAATCCTGGAACACGGTTTGTTGGCACAGGAAAAGCAGAACCTCCTTCACCTGCATCCCTCAGAGCTGGAAGCTCTCCATAAGTTCAAGACCAGCAATTTTTGGGTGGGTTCCAAGTGCTTTTCATGAACAGCTCCCAGCCAGTCCGGACTTCTGAGGGCTGGGGACCCCAGGCATGGCCAGGTTGGGCTGCTACCTGTGTACCAGGAGCATGGAGGGTGCTGCAGGACCAGTGAGCTCTGGAGCTATCCAGAGTATCCCAAAATCCCTCCAGCTCCTCCTTCAGCCACCCTGGAGCTCTGCAGGGCAGAAACTTCAGCCCCAGCTGTGCTCCCCACCCCACAGCCTGCATCTGACCCACAGAGCACTCAGCACTCTGACAAAATAGAGAATGAGGTGTATCCCCATCACCAATTGTGACTTTTCAAGGCACCAAGAGCCAGCCCACACTGGGACAAACCCTCCATCTGCTCCATGGGCTCTCTCATCCCACGGGAAAGCAGAAAAGGACAAAGTGAGCAGATTTCCCATGGCAATCCTTTTCTCCTGCCATCACCAGCTCCCCTGGGAGAGCCTGACCACAGCCATGGGACACTTTATCCCAATCCAGAAATGGGCTTTTCCTTCTCCACCACAGCAGCCCAAGGCTGGGCTGATCTACAGGAGTTACACAGTGCTGTGGGACACAAATCCTCCAAAAATATCCAGGAAAGCTCCACCATCCCTGTGCAGGAAGGTCCCCAGCATCTGGAAGGAGCTCCAAGGGGAACTCAGCAGTTTCCTGTTTGTGCTGGGGACATCCCTGCACTTCATCCCAGCCTGTGGCAATTCCCCACATCCCAGGACAGCCCCTGGGCCGTGTGTGGGAACAAAGCTACAAGGGCACCTGGGAGCACCCCAAAAGCAGCTCATCCTTCCAGCATCTCCTGAGGAGACACCCCAGGGCTTCCTCCAGCTCCCGAGCACCGAAGGAAAAAGGGTTGGAGGAGATTGACAAAGATAAAGCCAAGTTCAAGAGGGGAATAGAACAGCAGGAGCAAAAGTTACTTCTCTGCACCCCCAGCAATGCATCTGGATGATTCTTCCTCCTCTTCCCAATGGCCTGTGGCTCCTTCCTTGCTTGGATAAACCCAAAACCCTCAATCCCATTTCCTTTTTGCCCACAGACAGAGCACAGGGGCTATCCCCTGCCAGGAGCATCAGGAAAGAAACCCACAGCTGAGAACAGCAAATTCCCATTAATCTTCCTGGCTCATGGGGATGGAGGGGAAATAAGAATAATAAAAATAAAAAAGAAGTTAAGAAGCATGCATAAGAAATGCTGTGTATTTCTTATTTCAAGAACAACTTCAATGTCTAACTTCAAGAAATTGCTGTGTATTTCTTACACAAGCAAATACAAGAAAAACTTGCATTTTTATCAGAAAGCAAGTTTGTCTATAAGGCAGATCTCAGTTAAGGGTGTCGGTTTGGAGTGTCACAATATTCCCAACACAAAAACATTCTGCTCACATATTCTTGGGTATAATCAAGTAGCTGCCAGGGGGAGCAGGCAGCAGGTCCTCAGAGCCTGCTCTGGAGGCTTTAGGTGAGCCCCAGGCACAAAATAAATCCATCTGCTGCTTTTAAACATGGATATTACAGAATCATGGAATTAATTGGGTCAGAAGTGACCTTAGAGACCATCCAGTGCCACCCAGTGACACTTTCCACTAACCCAGGTTGCTCCAAGCCCCGTCCAGCCTGGCCTTGGACACTTCCAGGGATCCAGGGGCAGTCACAGCTTCTCTGGGCACCCTGTGCAAGGGCCTGCCCACCCTCACAGTCAATAATTATCTTTCAAATTCCTGCTGTTCTCTTGCAGAAAGACTCTCTATCCATAATAGACTTTAAGGTGCCTAAAAAACCAATCTGGGTAATATTTCCCCAAGTGTTTCCCAGATCCAAAGAAATCTAAGGCATAGACAGAGTGAAGCACTCTGCAGAAAATCTCTGCAGCTAATCCATCTTGAGTTAAAAATCACTCTCCACATTTCCCCCAATTTCTGCAGCCTTTAGCCCCAGATCCCAGCACTGAGCTGGCCTTGGAGGAGGTATTTGGGCTTGTGGTGGGGCTGACCCTGACTGGGAGCCAAAGCAGATCTGTCACTGCCCTCCCCAGCTGGACAAGGCTGAGAAAACACAACAAAAGGCTCAAGGTCGAGACCAGGGCAGGCAGAGATCCCTCACTGGTTAAATCAAGGGAAAACCAGACTCAGTTCAGGGCAGTTTGTTTTATTTATTGCCAATCAAATCAGAGCAGGGCAAGGAGAAGTAAACCCAAACCTTAGAAACACCTCGTCCACACCCCTCCCTTATTCCTGAGCTCAGCTGGGTCCACCTTGGAGCTATCTGGCATTGGTTCCATGGGGAAAATTCCAGCAGCTTCTCATGGGAAGCCACCCCTGTAGCCCTCAGCTATCCCAACCCCACCACCCAATCCCAGTGCAGGTCTTTCCCTCTTCTCCTGAAGAGTGAGGGCTGACCCCAGCCCTGGGGACAGCCTCACACCTCTGGAAGGGTCCTCACCCACCTGGCCCTGGCATTTCACTTCTCCAGATGGAGCCAGATAAAGCACCCGGGTATTTTCCTCTTGGTGTGGTGCTCCAAGGGAAACCAGAACGCTCTTGGGTGACACAAGAGTGGGTTTTTGTAGTGGTAGGAGCCAACATTCAGCCTGCTTCAGTCCCTCACTTTATCAGTGACAATGTCCCTTGTCCTGTGGTCCTGGGCACGAGGGACCCCCAGGCAGAGCTGGAATGAGGACACAGGGAGCCTGGGCAGGTGGGACCACAGGAACCCCCTGCTCAGAGTGCAGAGGCCTGGAGAGCCTTGAAACACCCCATTCCCTAATAACTGAACCTCAGGAACAGACTTAATTCCTGATTTTGGAAGTGTTACCTCAGACACGAGTGACCAGAGCAATGATTTTTGAGAGCTTGGAGAGAGCACCAGGGAGTCACAGAGGTTGTTTTAGGCAAACAGAAGAGCAGGTAGACATCAATATTATTATTTTAAGGGTAGTCATGGACCTGCACCTGAGTGCTCCAGTTTGTGCAGAAATCAACAAGACACCAGAGGCATTAAACGTGTTTTTCCTTCCCATCCACTCTCATTGGTGGTAAAAGTAGATTTGTAAATAGTTCAGTCTATCATGCAGCACTGTTTATTTTCTGAGGTTTTCAGGGTGTGTGTTGACTTTTTTTAATCCCCTGCTCTGGCCTGAAGGAGTATCAGGACACGTGGAACACACAGGATCCCCCTGGGACCCTCAGGCAGAGCTGGCCTGAGAGGGGATGGAGTCCTGAGGAACCCCAAAATCCAGGGCCACTGGTGCCCATCAGCAGCAAACACAGGGCACAGAGGTGGCCTGAGGGGACAAGGGGCAGGGACCCTGGGCACGTTTCACATCCCCCTGCCCACTCCATGCTGGCACACAGACCCTTCCTCAGGGGTGACCCAACGCCAAGACAGCGACCAAGGGCATTTCAGGAGGTGGCTGCACTTCAGTGCACTTCACAGCAAGGTCAAATCATCAAATTCAAACATCTTGAATCAGTCAGAACGGCCTTTGCTACATCAAAGAGACCCCCGGGGAGGGATAAGAGTTTCCCTTCAGGGAGGGGCAATCTGTGAAACCACTGAGAAAGCCACCACTTAGCAAATGGGTTTAATGGTGCACTGAAGGCACCGGTTCTGCTCAGCCAGGCTGGGTTTGTGCTGCAAACTTAACTCTTCCACACAAAGGAGGGAGCCCCAGGAGGGGCACGGCCTCCTTCAGGGAGGTCACTGCACAAGAAAGGCAGCCCCAGCAGGACACACAGCACAGCAGGGCCTGCTTTGTCCTGCACCGTGGGACTCCTGTTCCACACAGCTCGAGTTTGACTGGGCTGTAGGGTTCTGCTTTTCCTCCTGAAAGAGCTTTCTGGAGAGCTGACATCTCCCAGGGCGAGCACCTCCACGTTTCTGGAGGCAGAGGGATTGTACAGCCACGAGAGGAGGGACCTCCACCTCCACCAGGCCCACAAAACAACATCCAGAGCAGGTACACAGAATCATTCACTTTGGAAAAGACCTCCCAGACCAAAGTGCAACCTTTGACCGTGCGGTTTTGCTCCTCTAGGCCTCGCCCTGACATCTTTTGTTTCTCAGCAAAGCCTCCTGTGAGGTGACACACACATGGTTTAAGCCCTTGAGGCCTCCCCAGCCTCACACAGCGTTGTCACAACCCCCTTCTCATGCCACCAAACCCCCAGCCAGGATCACTGGGCTAAAAACCCTCTGAAGCCGTCCTGAACTCCTGAGATTGCTTCCACACACCCCCAGTTAGAAAAGTCTGTCAGGTGTGAAACTGGACTTTCAGCCAGAAAGAGCTGCCTGAGCCCAAATTTAAAAAACTCAGATCTGCTATAAATTGCCAAGATGTGACACAAGGGAAGAGAGTCCACAGGGATTAAAAACAGTGCCTCAGAAAGAGATGAATTTTTTCTCCAGTTGTAACATAGGGTGTTATCCCAGGGGTTCATTTTAGATTTTTAATAGGCAGAAATTACTCACAGGGGAGCATTCTTAGAGGGGCATTGCAGACACAGACCTGACTTGCAATCCAGCATGGCTTTTGCAGTGCTTTAAACCTCAGAAGCTTTAATTTCAGAGTTGTTTTGCATTTTAGCTCCAAGTTCATTTGGTTGGAAAGAAGCACCAAAGCACCAGGGCCAGAGAAGATGGAAGGAATGTTTGAGGCCAGAACATCCAGGGGGCATTAATTAATTAACTGAAGACCCATCAAGATGTGGCAACCACAGGCACCTTATCCCTGTTAAACCCATGAAGGGGATGCCCTGCTATGGAAAATGCATAATTGTTTAAATCTCTCTGGGACTGGTGACTCCAACAGTGTCCTGGACAAGCCTTTCAGTGAGGAAATTTTCCTTAATATCCAACCTGAACCTCCCCTAGCACAACTTGAGGCCATTTCTTCTTATCCTGTCCTTTGTTTCCTGAGAGGAGAGCCTGACCCCCACCTGGCTCCACGCTCCTGTCAGAAATCCATGTGTTTTATCCAAGAGGAAAAGCTCCAAATGGGACATTCCCCCAATGGCACTGAAGTGGAGCAGGCTGGGTTTGGTCAGCAGATTCTTGCTGCAAAGGCTCAGCTCCCCACAGGGAATTTCAGAGGACTGAGAGGTTATTTTCAGTAGTGGAGATATGGCCTTACCCTGAGGGGCTCCTTCAGTAAAATTAAATTTTAAGTGCTCAGATGATACCAATGTGGCTGTATCAAGGTAGTGCCTGGTAACATAAGCAGGTATTAAATTGCTGTGGTCATTTAACCCAAGCCTTACTAAGACCCCATTCTCTAATAACTGAACCTCAGGAGCAGACTTAATTCCTGATTTTGGAAGCATTACCTCAGACACGAGTGACCAGAGCAATGATTTTACCTCCACACTCCTAAACTCAACCTTATGGAGGGCTTGGAGAGATCACCAGGAAGTCACAGAGGTTGTTTTAGGCATACAGAACAGGTAGACATCAATATTTTCATTTTTAAGGGTAGTCATGGACCTGCACCTGAGTGCTCCAGTTTGTACAGAAATCAACAAGACACCAGAGGCATTGAAGGTGTTTTTCCTTCCCATCCACTCTCATTGGTGGTAAAAGTAGACTTGTAAATAGTTCAGTCTATCATGCAGCACTGTTTATTTTCTAAGAGGTTTTCAGGCAAAACAGGGTGGGTGTTCACTTTTTTTAATCCCCTGCTCTGCTTTTGCTAACACTTGGATGGAGAAGACTGTTTATATTTATTCATAGTAGGACAACACACACACACACACCCCAAGAAAAAAACTCCACCACAGATTAACTTTGAAGCTGTCAGTGCCAAATTGGCTCTTGGTTGAACTCTAGGTGTAGCTAAAAATCACATGTATATAGAATTTTTTATCTGAAATCATGTTGCAGATGTATTTGAAGCTGTCCAGCCTTGTGTCACCTCAGGAGGAGCTGCTGGGTGACTCATATGAGGCTGCTCCTTCTCACTGTGGAGGTAAAATTAAAAACCAATAATCTTGGGTTTTAGTCACTCAAAAAGCAGCTCGTGCTTCAAAATCCCCCCAAACCCCTCAGAAGTGAAAAGCAAGGCAAAACCCTCAGTACTGCTCTCCAAGAGACCTTTTTCAAGATTCCCCCTCAGTTCTTTCACACCAACCTTGTGAGTACAAGCAAAAGCTGCAATTAAATAGGAGTTGAGCAGTCAGAGGCCCGGGGGGGGTCACAGGGGGTGTTCAGGCAGAGCTGGGCTCCTATATCGAATATTTAAGCTCAGAGCTCATTAAATAAGCATCAGCCCCACCCCACATCAGCCCACAGTCACTGGAGCCTTTCTGAGAGCTGCTCTCCAAATTCACATTTCATGCTACAAGTAGTGGCCGAGCACACATCCAAGCAAATAAACTCACATTCTCCTCCAAGACACACAACTCTGCCGCCTCCCCGGATACAGATTTAAATATCAAACCGGCCTGTCCTTTCAGACTCCTCCAAAAACATGTCACTGGCACATTCCCTCATCTGCAGAGCTGGAGAGACCCAGCGACCCTGGCGAGCTCGTGACATCTGAACGCTCTCCAGCTCGTTTTTATCTGCCTGTGAACTTGGAGTCAAGGTCAGGGCTGCACTCGCAGACCTTTTCTCCTCCAAGAACCTCTGCTCTGCTCCAGGCAGTGCCTGCATCACACCTTCCCCCATCCCTGACAGGAGGCAGCGCTCCAGCATCAACACATCAGGGTCCACCACACTGCTCACAGAGCATGGCATGACAAGGCTGGAGGAGGCTCCAAGGAGAACTTACTGCAGCCTTCCAGGGCTGAGAGGGGCTCCAGGAGAGCTGGAGAGGGACTGGGGACAAGGGCTTGGAATGATAGGACAAGGAGGAGTAGCCTTATACTGAAGGGGGAAGGTTTAGATTGGATATTAGGAAGAAATTGTTCCCTGTGAGGATGGTGAGGTCCTGGCACAGGACCACAGCTGTGGCTGCCCCTGGAACACTGGAAGTGTCCAAGGCCAGGTTGGATGGGGCTGGGAGCAACCTGGGATAGTGGGAGGTGACACTGGATGATTTTTAAAGACCTTTCCAACCCAAACCATTCCAGGATTTTGTGATAAGATTGAGGCATTTGGTTTCTTTCTGTTCCATGCACAGACTGGTGGGTTTGCAGAGCCCTCACTTATTGCCTTTTTTCAGGTGAAAGCAAAGCTAGTCTTATTTCTAAGCAATTTGGTTTTCCTAAGAGCCTCAGCTTTCAACTGCTCTGTTTTCAGGGGCAGGTATTCCTGACAAACACTATCCCAGCTCCTAAAGCAGCTGGATTACATCAGGGACATCAAAATTAAAAAGCCTCTCAGGTGAGATGTTTGTATAGCCAGGAGAAGACACCATAAAGAGATGCCTGTATATTAAAAAAAAAAATCTAGATAAATGAACACTCCACCCCTTACAAGGTGGAAACTGGAGAGGGCCAAAGGATCTTTTAGAGAGAAAAATATGGGAAATTTATGTCCCACAGGGCACCTTGGAAGAGCTGAACAGGAGGGTTGGGGGCATTTGGTGATGCAGAGAGCACCAGGTTAAGATTAAACCACACCAAGCTCAGGTTGAAAGTCAGCTCCACACTGCAGAGGCAGATCTTTATCTCTGCAGGGAAGTGACAACTTACTGATGTGTCTGTCAGCATGAAAAGAGCTGAAATCCTACTTCCAGCTAATAGCAACTGGAGGAAAAAGCAGAGGGACTCAGAGGACTAAAGAACCTCCACAAAAATCAGCCATGGGAATGAGGAGCACTCGAGATGGGTAAAGCATTCACACCAGGAATTAATGATGAACCTGGTTCTCAGCTTGGTAAAGCAGCTGAAAAATCCAGTGTTTTCAAAGAGGGAGAGGGATTAGCCAAGCTAACAAGTCATCAGTATCAGCTGAGGAGAGGGGGTAAAGTCATGGCAGTGAAGGCAAAACAAACACAAGATGTGCAATCGCAGAATTAATGCTCAGACTTTCCTTCCTTCAGGAGAAAGGAGCTGTCACCCACAAATGCACAGTGCTGAGCATGGAATTTAAGGAAATCTCTTTTCCCCTCTCTACCAAAGCAGGTTTGCTTAAAAAAAAAAAAAAAACACACCCTCACCCTTTTTGCTTATTTAAAACCAACTTGAGCAAGACTGATATCACCCTCACAGAACTTGTATCTATCTTTGTATTTTGCTAATTCTGGCTACAAACTCTGATCTGCTGGGGAAGGATCCACACATCCCCTTCCTTACAAAACATCTCTCAGCCTCTGGTACACCATGTACTATTTAATATACCCACAGAGATGAGTGAGGCAAAAGCTCCAGCTGAAAAATTACTCAAGGAACGGTGATGTTAATAGAAACCTGCCTGGGGGAATTAGTGCTCATCATCCCAACCTTCCTGTGCCTGCCTGGATCTCCTTCCTGGATATCTGTGTCACACTTGGGCTGCATAACCCCCTGCCAGACCTCCATCTTGTACTATTTTAGGTAATAAATGACTCAAATACCAAAAAGCATCACATTCTTTTTTCTTTTCTTTTTTCTGCCAGTAGCCAGAAGTCTTATTTCCTAATAGTTACAGCAGGATTTAATGCACACTTAGTGCTTTTAAGATATAAAGTGTTATTTAAGTGTCATCATAAAGTACTCATGTTAAAAAGCCAGTTTAAAAAAAAAATCAAAGATAATTCAGCAGGGAAAATAATTTAAGGTTTTCATAAGGGAAGGGTCTCACTTCCAAATGCTTTTCCAGAAGAAGTTCCTTCTTTGGGCTGTTTTCATCCCCTGATCATCAAGATGGGAGTCACACATACATTTAAATGAGATATAGTGGAGCACTACTATGGCTTATCAGAGCTCTTCTGTGAGCCTAGATATCTTCATTACCAGAAACAAACCAAAAAATACCTTAAATTGTCAGAAACAAATATTTATTGCTTCAGTTACCCTCATTCAGGTTCACTGTTTCTCTGCTCTGCATGAACAAAACTATTAAATAAAAATCAGCAACTGAATTCTGTTGTTGCTGACAGAAATTCAGTGCTCAAAATTTCTCTGAAAGCTGTGATTTAAAGGTAATTCTTTCACTATCTAGTCAGCTGAAGTCCAGGCCACTTTTTAGGAACTGGAGAGCATTTTCAGTGAATAAGAACTGGTCTCCTGTCCTTCATGTGGAATCTGTAAGGGAAATACTCAACTCTTCCAGCACAGAAGTTGAAGCCTTTCTAGGTTTTTAGTGATAACAGAAAAAAAATAAAAAATAAAACCAACCAGCTTCAAGAGCACAGGATGTCCTGTCAGCCTTTGAAAGTCAGAGTAGATTAAAAAAAAATAAATTACAAATAAATCTGACCAACCCTCACCAGATATCACCAGCCTCTAATGACAAATGGAAATACTGTGGTTTGAGGAAACAGCATTTTCTTATCTTTTGTCCTGCTGGCTCCTCCATCCCACACCAACAGCAGCCCCTTGAGAGATGGTCATGATGAAATCCAAACCAAAGATTGGGGTTTGTTTGGGTTTTTTTTTTTTAGAAATTCCAGTCCCAAAGCCACGAGGGATACCTGGAGCAGCCATGACATGGATGTGCTCATTCCTGTCTGTTCTTGGTGCCTTTCCAAACTCACTCTGGAAGCTCTGCAGAGGAAATCTCATTCAGCAGGGATTCAGGGGCAACCAAAGCTTGGGATTCAGGGGCAACCAAAGCTTGGGATTCAGGGGCAACCAAAGCTTGGGATTCAGGGGCAACCAAAGCTTGGGATTCGGGGGGCAACCAAAACTTGAGATTCAGGGGCAACCAAACCTTGGGATTCAGGGGCAACCAAAGCTTGGGATGCAGGGGGGCAACCAAAACTTGGGATGCAGGGGGGCAACCAAAACTTGGGATTCAGGGGCAACCAAAACTTGGGATGCAGGGGGGCAACCAAAACTTGGGATGCAGGGGGGCAACCAAAACTTGGGATGCAGGGGGTGCCAAAGTGGTGGAAGTGGCTGCTCCAGCCTGAAGCTGTGTCACACCTGAGCCAGACACAGGGTCCTCCAGCTTCAGGGCTATTTTATAAGAGTGACTGAGCAGAACTGGTGATTTTTCTTATTAATGCCATTTCTGGTTACCATGGAGCTCTGCTGGGAGTTCAGAGCTGCTCACCCACGCCAGGCACCGAGGAACATTATTGCAGGCAAGGCCCTTCAAGGACTTTTCAGGAAGATAATTCAGCCCACCCAAGATGCCAATTTAAAGTTTCCAGCAATCAGTGTAGCTTAAATTTGAAGTGACCGCTCGTGGGTTGGGAAGAGGGGGAGGAAGCTGGTGGTCAGCTGGGTTCATCTCAAATTTGGCACCCACATTCATCCCAGGCTGAATATTAAACACTCAGCTGCTTTTTAAGGCTCAAAGAATGAGGAATTTGAACTGTAGAGGAAGGTAAAATAATTAATGGTGCCCTGTGGAGGGCCAGGAGTGTGACTGGATGATCCTTGTGGGGCTCTTCCAACTCAGAATGATCTGTGACCAGCCAGAATAATTCAGGAAAAGTTATCCAGAGGTGCTGTCCAGAAAGGATTATTCAGAGAGCATCACCTCCCTGTGAGGAAACAGGAGGGCAGTAACCCTGGCAGAGAAGAGAACCTGGGCAGGGGCTTCTCATATTCCAATATCAGATGTGGCATTAAAAAGGCAGCAAGAGAAGAGGAACCCATGGTTGAGCATCATAATTATTATTTCTTCCTTCTTTCCCATCCAGGATGAAGTATGGCAAGGATCCTCCAGTGCTCATGGGGCTTTTGGACTGCAGAAGCTAGATAAATTCTACAGCCCTTACACAAATCATGGCCAAACCAGTGAAAAAAAATGAGTCACAGAATGGTTTGGGTTGGAAGGGACCTTAAAGACTGTTGAGTTCCACCCCCTGCCATGGGCAGGGACACCTCTCACCAGCCCAGGTTACCCCATCCAGCCTGGTCTTGAGCACTTCCAGGGATGAGGAGTCCATAACCCCTCAGGGCAACCTGTGCCAGGGCCTCATAGCAAAGAATTTCTCCTCATATCCAATCCAAACCTTCATTTAAAGCCGTTCCCCTTTATCCTGTCACTCCATGCCCTTGTAAAAGTCTCTCCCCTGCTCTCTTGGAGGCTGCTAACACCTTGTGGAACCCTTCAAAAACTATCAAAACCCACTGTGAAGCCTCAAGCAACAGATCATTACCTGAGCAGCCAGGCAGAAAAAAAATAAAAATCCCATAACTCTGCATCTCTTCTTCTACTCCAAACCCCCAAAACTGGGAGAACACAGCCCTCTGCCAACAGCTCATCCACACACAAGCACTTGTGCTGGCTGTCCCAGAGCTCACACACCCCTGCCAGACTGGAAATCACCACTAACCTCTCACAGGAAACATCTCCATGGCGCTGGAGTGGGTCAGAGGGACACTCTGAGGCTGCTGGTGACAGAGAGGCCAAGGAGCAAGTCTTGAGAGCCCAGCCCCTGGTGCAGCATTGATAAAACCTCATTGAAAACACCGAGCTCAGCCAGCTCCAGCCTTCCACTTAAAGAACCACCAGATCAACACCAGGCTTATTCCTTACGATACAGACAGTAGGAGATGAAGTCTTTAAAAACTTGTTGAATCACACCCATTCTTAAAAATAAATCAACTATTAAGAGGCACTCTACTTTAGAGATACGTATTCCTCATTGTCCTAATTACAGAGCTGGCTGAGGGCAGCCCTTTGGAGACTGAGCTGGGGCTGCTGTCGTGCTGTTTCAGCAGGGTGGCGCGGCAGAGGAAGTTCCCCAGCAGACAATGTTCTCTCTGGCTCTGATTGTGGAGCTGAGGCAGGGCCACATGGCCCGTGACCCCTGAAAGGCACAGAATCGCTTCCATCCGTCTTTTGTGCTGTTGTGGTGGAGTCAAGAACAACTGGGATGTTTAAACAGGATTTTCTAGGGTCTGGGGAGGTCTGGAGCGTGGCGAGCCTGAATTCCATCCTTCACATCCTTATGGGAGCTCAGTGGGACTTGGACTATTTTTTAAGACTATTTTTTAAGAGATAACCTTCCTTGCAAGAGGGCATCTCCAGGCAGGGTTATCAAGGCTGCCTGACTCTCCCCTGCTCTGCTTTCAGTTGGCTGTAAATTCATCAAGCCCTGGCTGTTCAGGGTAGGAGTTTGCATGCTAGGCTGGGTCTGCCTGGGGCACAGTTCTCTTGGAACATGTGAATCCAACTGCTTCTCAGAAAGCAGCATGGGAATAAACACATTGTTTTGTTCAATTTCTGGTGGCTTTTTCCATTTTTATTTTTTTTTCCTAAAGCCTTGGACCCATGATTTAGAACAAGGGCTTTAATGAGCAAGGGACAAGCTTTTTGTGTCAAATTTCATTTTTGTCATCGCCAAAAATCCAGGCAAATTATAAGCCTTTTGAGAGGAGGAGAAAAAGCAACTAAATTGCATATGCTCAACAGCCCTTAGAGTTCAGGATTTAAAACTCAAGGGTTTTGGCTTTGCTGAGGAAAATTGGAAGCAGGTATGGGGCAAGCAGGAGGTAATGAACAGGAGGCAGTGAAAAAGTCAAGGAAATGTGCAACAGCAGGGGATACACCAGGAAAATTGGTTACTGGAGGAGATTCAAAACCCAGGTTTGAAGGCAACAGGAGCAGAGCAGCAAGCTGGGAAGACAAAGGGACAACATCAAGACAAAGGTGCCAGGAAGTCCTCTACTGGTTCCAGCATAAAGCACAAAATCATGGAATGGTTTGGGTTGGAAGGGACCTTAAAGATCATCTGTTTCCAACCCCCTGCCATCATCAGGGCCACTTTCCACTAAACCAGGTTTTTCTCAAGCCCCATCCAGGATGTGTGGATCCTCATTTCACCCTTTTTCCCCAGCAGTCACAAGAGCCATTTACCAAAGTCTATTCTGTGTGTCGTGTTCAGCTCTGGAAAAGCCCTTTGCAGTCAGAGGCTGGAGCTTTGCTGCCAGAGGTTGTTTTAAGGAGCAGGATCTGCCCAGCAGCCCTGCAAACACAAACCTGCTGCTGGGCAGCCCCGGCAGCGGAGGCATAGAGCAGCACTTTCCCAGTAGCAGGCAGGAATTAGCAAGTTTTTCTGATTTGGGGAGTGAAAGAACACCAGTCAGTGTTTAATTATTGCCCCATAAAACATCCAGCTTTAGTTCCATTCTTCTGGGCTCCCCAGCGCTGCTTTGGTGGCCTTCAAGCATCTGGCACCGAGTTGGGTGTTGGGCCTTGTGCTTGAGGGAAAGGGATCCGAAACTGTGGCGTTTGTGAAGCCTTGCCCAACATTTGTCTAACCTTGGATCTGAGGATTATCCAGTTTTCCTTTGTGCTTTAGGACAGGGATGGAAAAGCACGAGGTACAGGCAACAGAAGATGGTTCTGCCACCACAGGAATAAACTGCTCCAGAGATTTCCTGTTGGAAAGAATCCAGAGGAGACCACCAACTTGATTTGAGGACTGGATCACACCTCTGCTGTGAGGAAAAGCTGAGAGAAGTGGGATTGTCCAGCCTGGAGAAGAGAAGTCTTTGGGGGTGACCTAATTATGGCCTTCCAGTTCCTGAAGGGGCTCCAAGAAAGATGGAGAAAGACTATTTATAAGGGTCTGGAGTGACAGGAGAAGGGAGAATGGATTCCCATTGCCAGAGGGCAGGGTTAGATGGGATTTTGGAAAGAAATCCTTTCTTGTGAGTGTGGTGAGGCCCTGGCTGAGGCTGCCCAGAGAAGCAACCTGGACATGTACCCATCTTTGGAAGTGTCCAAGGCCAGGCTGGACAGGGCTTGGAACCACCTGGCCTGTGGAAGGTGTCCCTGCCCATGGCAGCAGGTGGAATGGGATGATCTTTAAGGCCCATTCCAACACAAACCACTCCACAATCTCCAGCTCTAGTGCAGGGTTCTCCACTGTTCTAAGGCTTAAATCAGTTGTGCACCAGCAGGGGACAAAAAGGTTGTAAATACAAACCCCCAGTTAAAATCCTGCTCATCTGATGTCCAGAACCTGCAGATGGAGGTTGCACCTCCAGTTCTAAGGTTGCATCAATGCCACAGGCACAAGCTTCAAGCACTTTATCACTTGTGGGGTAGAGGCTGGTGGGAAAAGTCAAAACTCTGATCTCATCCTCTTCCTTCACAGGAGCTTCAAACAGAATCTGGTAACACTCAGCTCATTTCATGCTTCAAATGAGCCTCTGCTAATGTAGCTGCAGGGGCTGGATTGGAGTATTTGAGAACTTCACCATTTGCTGGTGGAAGCCAAGGATTCCTGCTTCTAATCAGGGCCAGAGCAGAGCTCTAAAGCCCAAAATCTCCTCAGGACCGAGACTTGCACACCACCTCTTTTCCTTCAGTGTATTCACTCTCACTTTTGAGCTGGGAACAAAAGACTTTTGTCAAATGTTTTGAGGTTTGTTAGAAGTGTAAGCAACTAGAAGTACACATTATGGAAAAGTTAACTTCAGATCTGATCCCAGCAGCCTTTCCTTCCCCTTTTGTCATCCCACACTATTAAGAAGGTCAGTTTTACATACTTTTGTCTTGTTTTTCTAGCCCCTGCCAGCTTTCCATATACACAAAGTTTTTCATACCTTGTTCAGGGTACAATAACAGCATATGAGAGCATCTAAAAATGAGGCAGAAATGGATCTATTACACTGCTTTATTCAATTTGTGGCTTGCAGGGAGAGGTAATGAAGCCTGAAGAGAAATAGAACAGGAGTCTACCCCTAAAACTTCCCCCTCACAGTTCAGTTTCACATTTACAATTCCACAGCACTTGGTGCCTACTTACTGAGACAAAAACCCCAAAACTTGTTTACAATAGGATCGGTTTCATAAAAAAACCGAGATTTTTTGGATCCCCAGCCTGGGTAGAATCCTCATTAGCAATTCCACGCTCCTGCTGTGCTTAAGACAGCCTTACTTTTAGTCCAAGGCAGGTCGAACAGCCTTTCTCCCAGTCACTGTCAAGCCAAGTGCTTGTTAGTGGTCTCAGCTCTGTCCCAAATATGTCAAACAACTTCCACTTGCTCTGCCACATCATCCTTACAACAACTGCTGGGCACAGCAAATCCCTTTAAAAACAGTTCTTGTAGATTTAAAGGTAACAACAAGACCAGCAGAAAGGTGAAAAGGACACGCTCTGAAGCTGATGATAACAAGGCAGGGAATGTGTCTCATCCAGTTAGGGTGATCCCTGGGCTTTCCAACCGAAAATGAGTTGAGGAACAAGTCAACACCAATATTAGGGGAGGTCCAACCCTCAGCTCAACCTGTCCCTGGATTTCCACTTGTCTCTGTCTTGGGCTCATCCCTTTTCTCTCAGCTCTTACACAACCTGCATCCTGCTTTCCTGGAGCAACACAAATGTGGCTGTGTCTCCACCAAAACATCATTTTTGCCTGTAACCCCACATCCTTAAATGCACTTACACAACTGCTTTGAATGTTCCAAGGTCAGGGTGAGCAAGTTTTTAAGGGGATCACATCAACCATGCCATGCTCTGGAACAGTTTTGCTCTTCTGTCATAAAATCCCAGACTGGTTTGGGTTGGAAGGGACCTGAAAGAGCATCCAGTTCCACTCCCATCCATGGGCAAGGACACCTTGGAGCCCAGATAGCTCCAAGCCCTGTCCAGCCTGGCCTTGGACAATTCCAGGGATCCAGGGGCAGCCACAGCTTCTCTGGGTACTCTGTGCCAGGGCCTCACCATCCTCACAGAGAAGGATTTTTTTTCCTCTTATCTCATCTAAATCTTCTCTCAGCTTCAACCTATTGCCCCTTGTCCTGTCCCTTCTGTCACACACCATCATCATTCACCAGGAAATGCTCCAGACAAAGGATAAAGGCTCAGCTGTACAGAATTAAGAAGTTTGGCAGGGCAGAAATTTAATACAACCACACTTTCTCCAGCAAATATTATCTAACATCACCACAACACTCTGAACACAGAAAGGGCAACTTCCAACCCTCCCCAGTTCCAAGGGACTGGGGAAGGGAGATTAAGCAGAAGTGGCTTTATAATCCAAGTTTGACATCTGGTATTTGAGACCGGTATTGGATAAACATTTTTGGATAAACAAGTATTTTCTTGAGAAGGGAGATGTAGAGTCCCCATCCCTGGAGGAGACAGGTTGGTAGGGATGAGATAGGTCAAGGTGTCCCTGCCCATAGCAGGGAGTTGGAGTGAGATGATCTTTAAGATCCCTTCCAACCCAAACTATTCCATGATTCTATGACTTAAATCTATCCCTGGATTTCAAACCCCAGGTGGATCCCTCAGCATTCCCTCCGGGATGCAAGGGAACTCCTGTAGCAAGAACTCTGGTCAGCAATTCCCCTTTCCTTTGAGCCTTGTGCAAGGCTTTGGGATCACCTGCCAGCTCTGGGTTGCTGCAGGAAGGACTCACGTGGCACCATTACATAAAAACTACCTTCCTCCAGGGGGAAAAGCAGCTGGGAACACCTCCTCCATCCTTATTATCCTACTTCAAACACCCAGTGCAGAGAGCACAGGAGATCTCAGAGCGACAAGATCTGGGTGCACGCGGTGCTGGGGGCTCCATCAACTTTGATTCCTCCAGCTCCTGGCACACACAAATCCAGGGGAACATTTCTGAGGATGAAGCACCTCGTTCAGTCACAACAGCAGCTCGGGAAGACTCTGACATTTGTTTTTATTTCAGTTCCAAGTGAAAAGCATCCCCAGGCTGAGCGAGCTGTCAGCCCCAAGCCTGCAGTGCACAGAGCAGCCATTCCAGCTCTGCTGCACAGTGCATCCCTGTGATGGCTTGTTATTAAAAACTTATTCCTTAATTCCCTTATCTTGGGAGAGACTGCCTGGGGGTTGATGGGGCCTGAACAGTCAAACCCTCGTGTTCAAGGGAAGAATAGCTCATTTGAAGGGAATCTAAAACAGCAAGAACACAGGAATCCAGAGAATCATAAACCAACAGGCTCCAGTATTAGTTCAAAGATCATTTTGCACAGGCAGACAAGAAAATATATCAATTTCAAGAATGTTTGTGTTGATGTGTGGAGACTCTGACTGTCCCAGATTCCATCCTGATACTTTTCTGGAAATCCATATCACCATCAACACCAGCAGAAACAGACATGGTGCTGATGGGACTGGACCAGCAGCAGTGCTCTGGAGCAGAAGGAAACTGCAGCTGAACCCATGGCCCATGCTGGGCAGAAAAAGGAAATCTGGGGACTGTAGCAGTACAGACAAACACCGGGAGAAACTGGGTAAAACTAAAAGGAAAAGCCCAGCACTCACTCCTTTACCTTTAGTTGATTTAGCCAGGTGATTCAGCCACCTAGCTTGGTGGCCAAAAATAAAAACAACTCAAATTAGTCTTAGGGACAGTTTGAACAGACAAGGCCTTGCCCAGCTGTTCTGATCTAGGGTATGTTCCTCAGCATGCAAGAAACCACCTGTGACAGACTCACTTTGAACCACCACTGAAAACAGGCAGACAGATCCAAACTGGGATGCAAACACATCCATGCCTGCCCCCATCAGAGCAAGGATACTTGTTTGACTTCCTAGCAGAAAATAAACACCAGCAAACCTTGACAGAAAGGGGTTCAAACTTCTTGTCAGGACTAGAACAAAACTTTTGCATAATGCTGTTGAAATCCTAATGAGACATCAGATACAGACACTTCTTGAAATCAGTGTCTGTCACGCCAGAGTCACCACCAGATTAGGAAACAAGGGAGGGCCAGGGCAGAGTTGCCACATTAATGAGCCTGACCACATACAAAAGAATCCAGGAAATCACCCGAGGAGTCCTCTGGTCTGTCTGTGCAGGTGAAAACCTCCAAAGCCAGCAGGGTAATTGCCTGCAGAAGCTCATTGTTTTAGTGCTAAAGCAGCAGCTGGTGCATAAAAGTTTTAAGCCTTTCAATTATGAGTAATCTGAGAGCTCATACCAAGCTCCAGCCTGTTTGCTCTAGACTTAAACCCGTCTGTTTATCACCTGAAAGCAAGACAAGAACGAGCCTGAGCATCAGCTCACCTCCCTCACAAGCAAGTGCGTCATCTCTCCTACAGCAGAGGGGGAAGAGAGTTATTTGGGGAAATGCCAATATTTGAATCTATTGAAAGAACGTTCTGAGGTGTGGGATGGCTATTGTTATTCTTGAGGTGTCTTGGAGGAGGCCATCAGACACTTCTGATCCAGCAAGTCCCAGAGAAGCAGCCAAAGGTGTGGGTTTGCTCATCACGGATCCTTCATGGGATGGTTTGGGTGGAAAGGACCTTAAAGATCATTCTCATTCCACCCCTGCCATGGCAGGGACATCTTCCACTAAGCCCAGGTGGCTCCAATCCCTGTCCAACCTGGCCTTGGATACTTCCAACAGCCCAGGGGCAGCCACAGCTGCTCTGGGCAACTGTGCCACAACCTCCCTACCCTCACAGGGAACAATTCCTGCCCAATATCCCATCTAACCCTGCCCTCTGGCAGTGGGAAGCCATTCCCTGCATCCTCAGTCCCTTAAGAACCCATAGAATTTAAGACAAGGCCCAGTAGCATCAGCACCATTCCTTTGCAGATTCACAGCAACTTTGAAATTTAAACCTTTTTCTGACTGATCTTATGCTACTCTGGGTTCTGCTTTATCTAGAGCAGGAGGAATTTCTGAAGAGAGAAACTGCATTCTCCTCATCAGAGCTGCAAGATTATTAACCTTAAAGCAAGCAGCTCTAAGAGGCATGAGAAGTCAAAAATGGAAATGCCATCTCCATCATCATGTGGGGGTTTTCTTTCTTTCTTCCTTAACAACCAAGCCTAAGCACTGGAGCAGGGGCCCAGTGAGGTGGGAGAATCTCCCATTCTTCACTCTCAGGAACCTGACCTTGCTTTAAAAGCCACCTTGGAGCAGAACCAGAGACCCCCCCAGACCTCCCTCACACCATAATTTATTCCATGAATCACATTTAACTGTTTACTAATGGCAGATTCCAATCTCCTCGCCCAAGGAATTAAAGGCACTTTCCCTTCAGTCCAGCAGCCACACGGGTAAGGCACAGCCCTGCTCCAGACTCCTCCATCCTGCACAAATCAGGAATAATCACATTGGAAGAAATGCTGCCCATTTCTGCCATTGTTGCTGCTGAAAGCACTGGTGACTCACAGCTCAGAGTGGGCCCAAACAACAGGTCCTGGCCCTGACAAAAAACTCAAAAACAGGCCTGGAAATTCACCTGGAGTGACCCCAAAGCAGGAACTTCTGGGTAGGAAAGGCCAAAGTGATGCTGGTGCTGTGGTTTGATTTTTCAAGATGGCCAAGGCAAAGATCTCAAAGATTTCTTCCCATTTCTCCTCCCACTATTTCCATTAACATCCCACTCCCAGCCTTTTACCAGCAGCTGGTTCCACAGGGAAAGCAGATATATAGAAATATATATTTCCTTTCAGACTTGTAGCATAAGATAAAACAGAAGGGTTTGGCAAGGCTTTGGTAGAAATTTATATATATACACAAATAAAATATATAAACTTTATATCTATAAAAAAAATCTGCTTCCCAACCCCTCTGTTTTATCTTCTGCATTTTAACCTCTCTCTTAGGAGGGCTGCAGACAGTCCCAGCACACACACACACCTTCCACAGCAGATTCCCTGCTTCCAAGCACTCACACTTGGAGCAAGTGGCATTTCTGACAGCTGCAGATCACAAGCTTTCCTTCCAGATTTTGTTTCTAAATGCTGTCAAATCAAAGCAAACACTGCCTTGCCTGCCAGGAGATAGAGATCAGAGGCAGACAATACAAAATCTGCCAGGAAAGCTGAGGAAAAAAAAATCCAGTCCATTTGCAGAGAACACGGCCAAGTCATGAAGTAGTTTCTTGGGATTTCAGTTTGTGGTTTGAGTTGTGGGTTTTGTTTGGTTTGGGGTTTTTTGTTTCTGCTGGTTGATTTTGGATTGTTTTGGTTTTGGCTTTTTTTTCACTCCAGGATGCAAATTCTGTTTACAACAGACATTGCAAGATGGGAGATTCCAAGAAGCACAAAATCAACCTTTAGGTTGGAAGGGACCTTAAAGCTCATCTCATTCCACCCCCTGCCATGGCAGGGACACCTTCCACCATCCCATGGTGTTCCAAGCCCTGGCCTTGGACACTTCCAGGGATCCAGGGGCAGCCACAGCTTCTCTGGGCACCCTGTGCCAGGGCCTCCCCACCCTCACAGGGAACAATTCCTGCCCAATATCCCATCTAACCCTTCCCTCTGGCAGTGGAAGCCATTCCCTGTGTCCTGTCCCTCCATCCCTTGTCCCAAGTCCTTCTCCAGCTCTCCTGGAGCCCCATCAGGCCCTGCAAGGGGCTCTGAGCTCTCCCTGGATTTTCCCCTTCTCCAGGTGAACATTCCCAGCTCTGCCAGCCTGGCTCCAGAGCAGAGGGGCTCCAGCCCTCAGAGCAGCTCCGTGGCCTCCTCTGAATTCACTCCAGCAGCTCCAACTCCTGCTGCTGTTGGGGACCCCAGAGCAGGACACAGCACCCCAGGTTCCTTTGGGGATAGGTGAGCAGCACCCAGCAGGAAACACTGATATCAAACACTGCTGCCTGCCCACCCAAGTACCTGAAGCCGAGGCAGACAGGCTGACTGCATCCAAGGGACTCCCTGAAAAGGCTCAGCAAGGATTTGAGCAGCTTTCCCTGCCCCATTCCATCCTTTATCCAAGGCATCTTAGCAGAACATTCACTCTCCCACTGCTGTCATGACTGTGGTTTTCCCACCAAGAGCCCTCCACCTCACCTCAGGGCTTTTAACAAGTGACAGAGATTTCAAACAGAGCCCCCAAACCCCTGAAGAAAACCAGACAGGTCTTTCAAAGATAAAACAACCCCCAGGTTTGCATTTTCCTGTGTGCTGTCTCTTGGTGACCTGCATTTCACAGATGCCACAGCCACCCAGTTCAGCAGCACTGGCAAGGTAACAGCAGCCCTCCCCAAAACCAAAAACATCCAGCTGGGATTCCAGCAGCCTTCCCAGGCAGGAGCAGAGCTGGTCCCCCAGGATGGGCAGGGTCACCCCTGGGAGCATCGTGGCTTCACATCAAAGCTCCCAAACAGCAGCCAAATTGCTGAACACAGACATGAAACACAAAAAGTGTTAACCAAGGCTAGACTGTGGCTTGCTTTCTGTCCTGGAGCCACTCTCAGCTGCTCTCTGGGGCATTAAGTTTGGAGCTCTGCAATTGGGAAGCTGGATGCCAGCAGGAATGGGGAGCTGGGAGTCGCTGCAGGGCTCCTGGAGCCCCCCTAAAAGATCTTATCACCTGCAGGCATGGAGGGGAGGGCTCCCCAGCCACTCCAACCATCATGAACAACAGCTCAAGTCCCTCTTCCAGGTGGGAAAGGGACCAAGATGTTCCTCCAGAGTCACACAAGACATTTCCAGCACCATCAGCAGATTTTATCTGCCCCAGAGCCACCCAAAAGCAGCCAGTCCCCTCCAGGCTGCAGCTATCACACCCCAGCTCCATCAGACCGGGAGGGATGCGAGGGGAGTTGTGAAATGAGGTGCCTCTGCTGTCCCTGTGACCCCACCACAGCCAAATGAGTGTCAAATCCTATTTTTTCAGCCTCGCCGTGGCTGTGCACAACCACCCTGGCAAGGGCTGGGAATGCTGTCAGCACCTCCTGTCCCCAGCCTTCCTCATGGGCACTTCAGAGACTGGGAGCCATCCCCACTGATTTGGGAGGCAGGATATTGAGGAGATATCCTGTGAAATGAGAGATCCCAGCCTGATCCAATTCCAGGTGTGCACAAGCCAGAAAACAGCCGTGGACACGCAGCAGCAGCATCCCCACTGCTCCATCTCCAAGAGCTTTGCTGCCTCTCCATTCACAGCTTGCTCCCTTTTATAAAGCACAACTGATCCAGAGTCTGTCCTTAATCTGAAGCCTGTCCTTTAATGCTGACAATAAGGGCACAAAAAAGGGTTTTAAGGAAATAAAACATCACCCGTGCCAAGGGCTCCTCGTTAAACTCATCTCCACTCAGTCTCTCCTACTTGGGGCAAAACACAAAGGTCACTCATTACCTGCAAGGTCTCATCAGAGCAATCATTGTAATGGAACAGCAGGGACTCTCCTGAAAAGGAAAAGTCATGTCCAAAGCAGTTGTCTACTGGAGGAGCAGTCAGGAAAAAGAAAAATATCAGAGACTAAGAATTTGCCCTAGCTGAACTTTTCAAACAAATCTATTTCAGCAGTCCCAGCTGCTAAAGGAGCACAGGAGGTTTGGTGGCAGTTTTCAAGCTTGAGGTGGAGAAAGTAAAAGAGTCTGGGGAAAGAATAAACTGGATTTTTAAAGTTACTAAACTCACGACAGGAATCTGGGCCACAGGCAGCTGTAAAGCTGTTCCATGTGAAGATGGAAATCAAGTTAAAATCACTGAATTGCAGAGCAGAGACAGCCCCTGGTGCAGCAGCCCTGGAAATCAGAAGTGAGGCAGCCCAGAACAGAGCAGCTGCACCAGGGACATTCAGGGAAAACTCCCAATTTCCAAACTCCCACCAGACACCTTTAGCACACACAGTTCAGGTGTTCAGTGAACACAGCTCAGTGTGTCCCCTCCTCAAAGGCTCCCAAAGCTCAGCAAGCCCCTTGATAAAAAAAACCTCTCAGATTACATTTTATTCTACTGAAACAATTCAGATTTTAGTTGTTTCACAGCAGAGACCCTGCTTTTTGCAATCAGGGCTAAGTCACTTCTCAAAGACAAAAAAAAAAAGGAAATTTTTTTTCTTTTTCTCTGCAAACTGATGCTTCCTTCAGCCCCACATGGGTCTGATGAGCAGCTTATCTGCAGCTCACTGTTCTTCCTCCTGGTGAAGGCTGAGGAGGAACAAACCAGCTCCTGCACTGTTCATCTCAGGAAACTTCTTCCAGAGGATCAGGCAGCTTGAAAATAATCCCAGCCTTGTTAAGATACGATTTAGACATAACACACAACCATAAAAGAAAATCAAATCAGTGTTTTCCCTCACCAAGTCATTTTCCTTACATCACAGGCTGACAGCTGCACTCTTCAGGTGATGTTTCACCTGATGGAACAGAGCAGGAGTTTCAGTAACATCTCCCCCAGGGGCCATTCCCCTCGCTAAAGGAAGGAAAGCAACGCAGAGATGTGGAAACCAGAGGAAACAAAAATACCTGTAAAAATAAGGAGCAAGCAAATCCCAGTACCTGCCAGCGTAGGAAGAGCCAAGACAAGGTTGGAGCTGCATCACATCACTCACTTATCTTTTATCTGCACCCACCTTTGGCCTAGGACTGCCTTGGCCAAGCCCAGGCAGACGCCGGCAGCACCGGTCAGCCTTGCCAACCACGAGCCTGTGCCCAATTTGTCTGTGCCAGCTGCGACTTTGCAAAGTCATGCAAACCCAGGGACCTGCCTGCCTTTTATTTTATCAGAGAAATGCCTGTCCCAGTGCACGGGGTTAAGATTCCAGCCACGATCAACGCGAGTCAACATCGGCAGCAGAGCAAAGCCGAAGAGCGCATATTTCTCAGCCCTCTCAGATTCAACAACTGCTCTCAGTTTACACAGCAATTATTCAAATTTCATTTGTCACACTGAAAAAGAAAAAAAAATAAAAAAAAAGCAGCAAGAAAGCAACAAGCTGGGTGCTCAGTGCAGGCCAGTTTTTCCCCTGAGCCTTCCCATCAGGATTTGAAGCTCAGCTGGCTCCAAAATCCAATTTCAGAGCAATTTCAATATGTTGTGTTACTGCATAATCAGTGCAGCACCATTAAGAGGAAGACACGAGTTTATTTTCTTTTTAAATCAGGAATTTTTTTCACCCTCCTAGATGAGTTTTGATATCATGCTTAGCAGGGAACCAGAGATAAGCCCCTTGCTGGGTGAGAGCGCTGATGTTTTTATAAAGCATCTTTCATAAGGCAGCGGGGCAGACGTTAAACAGGAAGCGTTTATTGACTTTAAACTCACTTCATAAAACATTTACACGGACAAGAGGAGAAACAGGAGCTCCCAACAAGCCACTTAAAACAAAGATGAGCCCGTGCATTGTTCTAGATCTCAAACATTCCAGGCTTGAATGCTGCAACAGCGCTCCTGGAAAAAGTAAAATAAATGGAGCCATCCCAGTCAGGGCTTCTTCATCCTCAGCCATTAAGGTCAAAGTTATCTCCCACTGTCCTTTACATAATGGGTGAGGGGGAAAAATCACTTTAATAAAGTGAAAATGACCGTGGAAACGTTGCAAAAAGAGCAGGTGGAGGGGAAAGAGGAGCTGCTCTTGGCTGAGCCACCCACTCACTGCAGGGTTTCAAAGACTTTGCAGGGAAGCTGAGGGCTCCCGTTTTCCAAGAGAATCAAGAAAGCAATTGGAGCAACTTGATCAGGACCATGTTCAATCAGCAGAAATCGCTCCTCAGTGGGCATTCCCCAGAGGGACAGTAAAGTTCCAGAGCCTCCAGCCTCCTTATACACCTGGCCCTGGTTTCAGCCAGAAAAAAAGAGGTTTTTTCTATAATTTTCTTCTCAAAAAATCCTTAAAGTGTTGATGGTATCCTTGAGCTACAAGCTTTGGGGATCTTTTCATTACCAGCTATGAGTACAGAAAATCTGTCTAGGTATTTTTTTTTCTAATTTTTTAAATTTTTTCCCTATTAAGTTGACAAAGGAGATGTTCTTTACTGGCATCCAGCTGTGCAACCCACTCCCAGCCTAGCAGGGAAGTGTGGAAATCCCCAGACCTAATTAAAGGCATTTCCCACAGAGTATGACATCCTAAGAAATATTTTAGATGCTCTTGGCCACCACACAAATTGCATCCCTACCTCCTTCTGAGGTTGCTGACAGTGGCCACATCTCAGATCCCCCTTTGCTGCCTTCCTCGTGCTGATCCAATCAAGCTCGTTGCTTAATTGAATTGAAACAATTGAGATGTTTAATTAAATTGGAGTAGTGGGTCCTGACCAGCCCTCAGGGGCTCAGGCATTTCCCACTGTCATTTTTGGGGCTACAGGAGGCCGGGCACCATCAGCAAAGATGCTGAGAAAGCCTGTTACAGGTATTCCACCTGAAACATCCTATTTTGGGTTGGCCTGGAGGCTGCCACGTGTTGTTAATCCACCCCTTACCTCGCTGGGTGCAGCCCCAAGCCCTCACACCCCCACACCAGCAGGCATTACTTTTTTCAAAACACATCCATTTCTTTCTAACCCAGTGCAGATTTTTGTGTTTCCTTCTATTCATTAGCTGCAAATGAAGGAAGAGCTCCTATAGTCACACAAAGATTAAAACAAAAAAACCCAAAAAAACAACAATGCCTGACATCTGGAGGCTTTGGCCTTAATTCCAGTGATGGGAACAGCTGATGTAATTTTCTTTTTTGTTCTGGGAACATCCATCCATGAGTTCCAACTGCACAGAACTTTTTAGGAAGAGCCGTACGGAGATGAGAAAACCCTGGGTATGAGAAGGACTCAGCCCCTTGCCAGAGCTTAGGGGAGATGCCTGGAGGGATCTCCAAGCTGTTCTACCATAGAATTCCCACAGCAGACCCCATTCCCATCTTGTCCTACACCAGGTGTGTGGTTGGAGTCTCCTCACTGAAAAGAGATCCACGCGACACTGGAGCTGCTGAGCCATCGTTCCCAATCCCTCCGTTCCCACTCTCTGCTGGTTGCAACCTTCTTCCCACAGAAAACCAGCTCCCTCCTTGGGAATTCCCCACTTTAACAAACAAAACAAGAATGAAAAAGATTTTTCAACTCCCTTCTAATAACTAACAGGAGGATGTGGCTTGTTTTTCCAAAGAACCAACAGTCTGAGGTTTCATGAGAACACCTCCCTCCACTTTTACCCAGACATGCCATAGATAGCCCAGACCAGAGGCTTAAAAGTGTTTCTCACTCCTACCCTATAAAAAAACCCCACCCTGTCCCAGTTTCCCCCAAACCAATGTCAAGGTACCTCACACCAGTCCAAGGGACAGCACCAGAGGTGTCAAGTGAGCACCAGGAAATAAATGAGAGTAGTCCCAGGCACAGCTTGCACGTGATGGGATTCCCGCCTTCCCTCTGTATTATTAAAATTCTGTCCCCTTTCCAGACCAGGAGAAGCCTTTGGCTAACCAGGAGCTCATCCCATCCCCACTCATTTGGTAACACAGACAAGGAGGTTTCCAACACCCATCCTCAGTTTTGCCAGGGAAAAATCCTTCCCAGGGTTAGAAATCTGGGAAATCATTGAAAATCCAGCTTCACTTCCTTCCCTGCCTCCACTTTGCTGGTGGGGCTTGGGATTAAAGATTCCCACTTTCCCAGAAATGTTATTTACAGAAGTAATTGGAGTGAATCATCCGGATTTGATGGAACCCAAATGCCTTTGGGCCATCTACTCCCATTAAATACAGTTAAGATTGCCCAGCGGTGTAAATAGGGGAAGATTTGGGGTTTGGCTTTTTGGGGGTGGGTGATAGAGGCCAAGAAAAAAAATCAGGTGATGCACAGGCCTTGTACCATCAAGGGATTGTTTTAATCCCTTAATTGTTTTAAGAGGTTCAGTTTTGGTCTGTTTTTAAGGAAAATCTTTGCAGCAGAGTGGAGTTCTACGCATGGTCACCTTCCAAAACCAGAAACTGTGAAGCCCAGGGTTGAAATCCATCCTTTATCCAAGGTTTTTGCAGGAAAGGGAGCCCAGCTGGGCACATTTAATTAGAAGATTCCCAACCACAACTTCCCTGAAGGGAACTCTCCATCACAACTGATTTACAGAAGGGAAAACTGTCTTTTCTGCTCCCTTGGGGATCCCACCTGAATTCCCTCCTCCCAAAATATGGGGACAGACACAGGAGATCCCCATTGGGAGGGAACCAGGCTCTCAGCAGGGAGACTGTTCAATATTCTGGGTCAGTTCCACAGCTCACAGCTGCTCAGCAATTTAATTAATTGCTTTGAAGCTCAAACTGTGGGCAGGTCCAGGGCCACATTTTCTCCCAGGCCATGCAGAGAGAGGTTTTGCAGCTCCTGGGAGGAGGATGAGGGTACTTTTCTCCCTGAGAGCTTTTCCCCAGCCAGAGCAGAGGACACAGGGATAAGTCAAGGTCCCTGGGAGGGAGTTCAGGTGCCTCTGTTCAAGAATAAAGTCACAAACAGCCAAAAAAAAACCAAGAACAACAAAATTGAGCAAAAAAGCATCCAAAACAGCTTTGGATGGGTGGTTTGCAGGATTGATCTGAGCTCCAGAGCAAGAGACACATCAGGTGGGTGCAGGGATAGCTCGATGATCTGCTGCTTGATAAAACACACCTGAGCCTCCCCCATCCTCACTTTAGACAGAAAATCTACATCAGCAGCCTCAGGAGCTGGGGGTGTTTTCCTAGACCTGCCAGGGAATGTTTTCCACAGAGCTCATCTAAATCTGTACCCCAGACTGGACACATTGATTGAAAAAGGAACCAGAAATTCAACCCTCTTCTACTTGAAAGTTCCCACCTGGTGGTTTTCCACATACCTCATTCATTTCCTTCAGAGGAAAGGGTGTCCATCGAGGTCTAGACAGGAGAAATTGCACCTAGAGAAGAGAAATCACTCCTAAACAAACAGATTTCCCCATTTCTCACCACCAGCACTCATTCAAAGGGGCTCTTCAGCCAGAGGCAACAGGCACAGGCCAAAGTGGGTGGAATAATCCTCACACAGGGGCCATCCCCATCCTTCCTTCACCTCCTGGAAGCTGTTCCAGGTCCCTCAGTGAGGCTTTCACACAGGTTGTGTCCTCATCTCTGGTGAGGAGGAGCTCACATCTCCCTTCACACCTGATTTATTTCATCCCTTTCCAGCCCAGCCCCTCATGAGGAATTCCGTGGAACCCTTGCACTCAGCTTCTCCTGGGGAGGGAAATCTTGTTCCCTCAGCTCATCCATCACCCTGCCCACAAACTTCTGCTCCCACAGCAGGATCAGGAGCTTTCTTGGCCGTTCCTTCCAAGAGCAGCACGGAGATTTCTTCCCAGAAGCTCCTGGCAGCAGCTTCCTTTCCTGCCACAGCTCCAGGGGGAAGGGACACAACCTGTCACCACCTTGGCTTCCCCCCTGCCCCAGTTGTGCTGGACCCTCTCTGCCAGTGGCATTTTATTAATTAAAAATACAAGTTGCTTGCAGGATGGGCAGCAGGGTGGGGTGGTTTTTATAACAGCAGCTTGATAGTGGAAGACCTCTCAATAAATCTACACCCCCTACCTCAGCCTCTGGCTTCCAGGGGAATAAATTTGTGTCTCACCTCTGTCCTTCTCATTTTTTCACACCAACCCACAGCTTTGCTCCTTCACCCTGCTCCCTTTACAGCGAGGTCTCCACAGTCAGCATCCCTGAGTGTTGCTTTTACTTGGAAAAGGCAACCAGGACTCCTCAAGAACAGGTTAAAAAAAAACCCCTCAAATCCTTAAAAACCAAAATAAACTAATAAAACCCAAACAGAAGCCTTTAACCGAGCTGCTCAACAGTTTTCAGCTTCACTTGCATCACCTCCCTTGTCTCCCTTCCATTCAAACAGCCACAAAGAGACAAAAATAATCAGCAAAAGACAAAATTAATTAGCCAAAAAACAAAAATCAGGATTTACCTTGCTGGACAGAGAGCCCATTTCCATGAGGGAGAGCCTCCTTTGACTCACCTTTTAACTTCCTAGGGAGCGGAGGATGCAGCCCTCCCCTTCTGCCTCCTTTTCTGCCAGCTCCCAGAGGATCCACCCCATTCATCACCACAAATCCTGGAAAAAACAGCTCCTCTCGAGCCCAGAGAAGAGGGCACAAAGGCAAAAGTAAAGAGGTCAGGGCCTTTAATGAGGGTGGGGAGGAAAACAAGCTCTCCCCCCATCCTCCTCTTTACCCTCATCTGTTTCCCATAAACTTATTTACACTTAGGGCTGGGGGAAGCGTTGAAGCTCAGTGGTCCAGCAGCCCTGGGGAGGTTAATATTCAATTATTTAGTGTTTATTTCTCCTCCAGACAGGGAGAGACATCCCTGAGGAGCAGCTGGAGATGTTCATGGTGTTCTGGGGGTGATGTTCAGCTGCTGCTTCCTGAAATCCCCCTGGACATTGAAAACACCCCTGGAGCAGGGTGGGACAAGGCACTGGGGTGCAGAGAGGTTGGCACAGGTGGTGATGGGGAAAATGGGTTCACTTGGGCAGAAAAAGGGCTTTTTGCCAGAAATTCTTCTCCCATGGACTGGAGATGCTGAGAAAAGCCACAGGGAGTGATAACTGAGGTGAACAGCCTCCAAAAGGACTGGGAGTTGTGGCTGTGAGGTGTTCTGGGGACTCCCTAATAGGGAGAGCTTAAAATACATGGTTAAGTTTGCTTTTAGTTCTTATTTCCCTGGGGTTTTTCTGGTGTTATCCCCAAGGGATGCTATTGTGGGTTGTAATGAGGATGTCTGATAAAGGCTCACACTCCTCATACTCCCCAAGAACAGATTCTTGCCCTGATACTCTTTATACTTTGTCTCCTGATAAATAAAATGGGAAATTTCATGGAATCATATTAAAAATAAATTCTCAGTATCATTACAGGCTCCTTATCTCAGGCAGAGGCTTTAATTTTGAGGAGGATGGGGATGGAAATATGAACTCTCATATTTTGAGGAGGGTGGGGATGGAAATACACCCCCAAGCACTTATTTGGGTGACATTAAAAGACACAGCACCTCATACTTCTGAGTTCTGGGACCTGAAGATGTGTTACCAAGTGCAAATGTCCATCACCTGCTCCTTCTCCTGGGTCTGAAAAAATATTCCAAAAAACTTCCTTGCAGTTGCAAAGCTTTACCACAGCTGTGTTTTAACCTCACTTCACTTTGATCTGCTCAGCTGCAGATATCAGAGCCTTCCACTAGAAGAAAAGTTATTTGTTTTTTCATTATCCCCTCAGTGTAAGGTTTGTATCATTCCAATTTTGCTTCCTGCAGGTGATTCCGTGTTCCTGCAGGAGCTGATCCCTCAACTGGCACCTCCTTGGCTGAGCATCTGTGCCCAGGGATGGGGAGGGCACATCCTCCGACCCCTGGGCTTGGCAGAACAACTCCTCATTAGCGAAATGCAAGAATTCCACTGTGAAAATTGTTTCCACCCAGCATGGAAATGAGCTCAGCTCTGGAGCACGCTGGCCCTGACAGCTGGGGGTGTGCTGCTCCTTTGCAGTGGGGTGGTTGGGCTCAAACCAGAGATCAGGGCACTCATCAAGGGGGATTCCCTCACTTTCAGTCCCCGTTTGGGGTCTCTCTCGCAGTTTCCAGTGGTAGGACCAATAATTTTATGGGAATGTTACCAGTGTGAGAAGTGGAACGCTTTTCCTTCAAGAGACTCTCTGATGATGCCACCACAAATCTCAGCAGCTCTGCTGGGACCAGAGCAGAATTCTGGTCTGTTTAACCCCTCTGACATAAAACCAGATTGAAATTGTTCTCCCAATCATTGGGAGAATGAATTTGTTCTCCCAAATTGTTCTCTCAATCACTGCACACGGATGTTGCATTCCCGTAGGTTTGAGGTCGGCTGTTGCTGTCCACATGGGCATCCCATGGGATGCATAGGAGCTTTCTGAGGTCTCTCACCTCTGCTCAGGTCTCTGTTCTTGTGAAACTTGAGAAAATCAGTAGTTTTGTGGCTCTGGAATTGGAGAAAGGGGTAAAAGGTTACACCAGGGAGGAGTGGGACAGGAATAACATCTACATCCACACATCACACCCCGTTATGTTAGAAAAGTACTCTGATATTTCCTGTTTTTAATTTTCTACACCAACAGCATCACTGCTTCCTGCTGGAGGTGCCTGGAAACTGCTATTATTTGCCCCTGTGATGAAGAGAATAAACATCTTTGCAGCAGAGAAATGAGAATTGGGTGAAGGCACATTTAGCACCTTCAGCAGGACAGAGGGGAACCACAGCCCCATTCCCACCCTGCTCTCTGCAGCACATGAAACACCTTCTTCTGAAGCTGGTTTTTGCAGGGATTCCATCCCAAAGTGCAGCAGACTTTATATTTATCATTCTTCTTATTTGGGGGGCGGGCTCCAATGGATTTGTTTGGTTCATTTGAGTTCTGTGATCAGGGAAATAATTCACTGATTTTTTATTACCACGGAATGAGGGGAAACAGGTAGAGGATTTTTAATTTTTTCCTCTGGAAGCCAGTTTCCTAAGGAAATGAGGCCTATTCCATCAAGCTGTGTGGAGAGGGAGGTCAAACAGTCACGGTCTCAGGGAGTGCTGCCTGCTGAAGGTGCCACATTTTTGAGGTGAGGCTGTGGTGATCCGAGGGTGGGAACAGACAGAGGCTCCTTTTGTCTCCTCTGCAGCTCAGCACTTGTGAGACAGAGCCTGAGGGTATGGAGCCAACATTGGCTGAACCTTGGAGCCTCTAAAAATACAACATTCCTTGCAGGCAACTGGGAGTTACCACATTATTGAGGACATCAAGTGTCTCATTTTATAGACCAGGAAGCCACACGGAGCAATGCCATTGTCGATCATAAGAACTTCCAGTGGATCTCTTGTGTAGCTGAGCATGAGAACTCAGCCAAGAGACTCTTATCCATGTGATAAGGACAAGAGTTAAGCTTTCTGTTGTTCCCTGAACTCCTCATTTCCCTCTTCAGCTTCGCTACACTTCCCTGGAAGGGATAAATCCCGGGAGCTCCCTGAAGGAGAGGCACTCAAGCACTTAAGAGCAATGCAAATTTACAAAAACTGGATCCTGTAATAGCTCCCCGTGCATCCAGGGCCATCATCTCAAATGGCAACAGCACAAGACAAGTTAATAATAGTCATTGTTCCCAGATTAGATTAGGTAGACAGGAATGATTTCTGCAAGATTCATAATGGTTTTAATGATGCTATTTAGTTACCAAGAGCAATATATCTTTTCTATTCATGAGTTCCTGGAAATCAAGGATGGTGGGGTTGTAAAATATGTTTTTAAAGGCGAAGTTGTGAGCTGCAGCCTCTCTGAAAGTTGGTTGTATATTATCTTGAATTGCCTTTATCCAGTAAGGAGGAGCAAGACGTGCATGGGAACAGTGAGTCTGTGCATGGCATCTTGGGGAAATTTGGCTTTTGAGCCAGGAGCCAGACTCTGGAGGGATTTGAGGCTGGGGCAAATCCCAGGGAACACTTGCAGCCACCTTGCTGTCGTTGCTTTAGAGGAAGTGGTGCCGTCATGACTCAGCTTGATATCGATTTATGCCTGCAGCGTGTCCTGGGCCCAAACAGCAGCTGGCCAGCCCCACTTGGGTCTCCCAGCGTGGCCTTCAGGACACCCTGAGGGTGACATTTCACCTCACCAGATGTGGTGGCAAGATGGGCTGAAGGCTGGAAGTGAGAGAGGAGCGTGGTGCTCTCAAACCAGACTTGCTTTGGGCCGTGAAAGCTGGGACACGCTGAGTGCCCTCCACCAGAGGAAACATTTCTTTCTTGTGAATTGTCAACAGAGGCGTTTTCCTAGAAATTCTGCAGCGTTTTGTGCCGTGCATTCTCTCTGAACCCATAAAACACCAGAAGATCTCCAGCTGCAGTGACGCCGCTCGGTCACAGCGCTGGCGTTTGGCAACGTCCTCGCTCTGCTGGGAATTATTTCAAAAGGCAGTTTGCCATGGAAATGCACGCTGGGGTGGCCTGCAGCAACAGCAGATGGATGTGGAATCACATCAAACCAGGCCTGAGGGCTTTTTCCTCGCGCTGGTCCCAGTTAGAGCCACCTGAATTCGCGGCTGGGCGGACCAGCAGACACACAGTGGGTTGGTTGCTCCACCAGTACGAGCCCAACTGGGTGAGAGCTGAGGAAAAATATTTGGGAAGAAGCACAGAAAGTCTGGAAGGGCAGCTCACCGTGTCCCCACAGTGTCTGATCAGCCCTGATAGCCCAAACAGGTCGGTGCTGGGACCCAGCGTTGCCAATATCACTTTTGTGCTGGAAAACTGGGATTGTGCAGGTGGATTTGTCAAGGCAGGTGTTTTTTTAGGGAACTGAATATCCATTCTTGGCAAAAAAGCAGCAGCAGGGAAGGAAAAGCTGAGACTGGTGAGGAGCACAGAAGACACAAGCCCTGACTTTGGAGCAGGGAAACAATCTCCATGTGGTTTGGAGATGCAGGGAATGACAGAAACATTTGTGACTCCCCAAGTCTTCCTTTCATCACCTTTCAGCACGTTTTGCCAAGATTTGGCCAAGATTTGTCCCAGTTCGCAGCCTGGTGGAGGCTGGGAGTGAAGACACCCAGTTTTCAGCTCTTTATGGGAACTCACACCTTCTCCCAAGAGCAAAACCAACTTGTTTGTGTTCTAGGAACCCAAATAAACATTTTCACTGTCTGAATGTGTCAGTGGGGACATCTCCTCACACCACCCTTCCCTGGCAGGGTCAGAGGATGTTGTATAAGGTTGTGTGTAGATTTGTCAGCAGCTTTTAACGAGGAGAACTCCTTTTCTAATTTCATGATTAGATTGAAGCATATCATTCCAAAGCTGCTTACAATAGGAAAAAAAGAATTACAGAGAGGAAGTCACAATAAAAATGTTCCTGACAACATGCACAGGAGGGTGTAACCCTCTCATGGTGGGGGTTTTGACGTTGTCCTGTGCAGGGCCAGGATTTGGACTTTATGATCCTTGTGGGTCCCTTCCAACTCCAAATATTCAGTGATTCTACAAAAAATTTTACTTTTTCTTCACAGCCAATAACTTTTTTTTACTTATTTTCTGTGATAGAGAAGTTGCTTCGGCCATCAGCTGCCGAGCCCTTTCAGCAGAGTCCAAACTGAGCAATTTCAGCTATTTCTTTTTGCCTGAATACCTTTTAAGATCTTCCCCTTTTCCCAATGAGGGCTAAGCACAAATTTCAGTAGATAATATGGAATTCCATTTTAGAGAAGACAAAGAGGTGACAGTCAGTGCGTGCTGGTGGGACCAGCCCTGTGCTAACTCTGTCCCCAAATTCACTGGGGCTGTTGGAATTATCAGTAACACAGGAGACACTGGAAAGGTGAAGGATCTTATCCCAGAGAGTGCTCACAGGGTGGATTTGCAGGGAAAAATGGGGAAAAATTTCCTAAAAGTCACACGTGCCTCTTGTCCCACCACACCTTCTCCTCGCTGGAGTGGAACTTCCAACCCCAACTCTGAGCTCTGCATGCCTGAATCCCTCTCTGTGCTGTATTAATGCTATCCTGCAGAGGGTTGATTAAATGTTAGTAAAAGAAACCATTGCATCCCTAGGGGGGAAAAAAAAAAAAAAAAAAAAAGAATAAAGAAGAATTTGTCAAACCTATTTGAATCTGCAGCCCCTGATGGAGAGAAGTTTGAGGAGCCAGCTGGAAATCCTTCAGGTGTTGATGGCAAGAGCTCTTTTGTGGTGTCCCAGAAAGCAGTGACCACAAAAAAGAGTTACAGAAGGTTTAGGAACCCACAGGGTTTCTGTTTGATGCTGTATTCACGTCCTTGAGAACAATAATCACATTCCATCTCTTCCCACTGCTCTTTGGTTCTTTTTAAGACTCACTTTATGATCTTTTCCTGATCAATTTGTGAAATCATATCTATCAATCTGATTAGCAAATAAAAGCAGGTGTTGCCCTGGCAGGAGAAAGCAGGGAACAATTCCAAGATGTGCTCAGAGGTTTGGCACAGCCAGGTCTAACATCTCCTGGCCCTCACAGATTTTGGTGAGCTTTGGATGAGGTTATGCCCTCAAAAGAATTGAATTTCCCACCTCAGTGATACGAGGGTGACTCAGGTGCATTGTGGTAGAGGAGAAAAAGCATTTTCTAAGGGAAAAAAGAAATAAGAAATAAGTTTTTCTTTGCTTTACACAATCAGTCAGTGTGGCAGTCAATGCTGTGCTGCCTTTTGAATTGTGTTTTAAATTCCCCATCCAAACTGGAGCAACAAGCCCTGGTGTCCTGCTCTCCATGCAGCCATTGCCCAGCCCGTGTCCATGCTCAGGACTCAGGAGTGTGGAAGATTCTGGAAATGCCACCAGCACAGAACAGCATCGTCACCTCGTGCCCAGGAAACGTCCCTGCAAGGGATCCTGAGCTGGGTCTGCAGCTGGAGCAGCTGGAGCTCCCAGTTAATCAAAGCTGGGGGTACAGGGAACAGAAATTCAGGAGCACTCAGTTCATTCACCCTGCTGATCAGACCAATTACCAGGCAGTGCAGCCTGCCTCTGCTGGGAGGTTTCCTCAGCCCCAGGGTTATTCCTGATGGCAACTGCAATTTTCTGATTTTCCATCTGAGGTGGCCTCGGGATCAGGGGGTGGGGACTGTGTGTCCTCGGCACAGAGTGAGGCAGTGGGATGGGAACGGCAGCAGACACTGTGACCTACAACTACACTGAGACAGAAATTCTTGTCCTGTCTTCAGGGCAGAGCTTGGAGTCCAGAGAGTGACTCTTCATCAGGAACTGGAGTAAAGACAAGGGGAATGGGTTCAAACTGAAAGAGAGGGAATTTAGATTAGAAATATGCGATGAATTCTCCCTGTGAGGGTGGGCAGGCTCTGGCACAGGGTACCCAGAGAAGCTGTGGCTTTCCCTGGATCCCTGGAACTCTCCAAAGCCAGGATTGATGGGGCTTGGAACCACCTGGAACAGTGAAAGGTGTCCCTGCATGGCAAGAGCTGGAATTAGTTGTCCTTAAGGCTCCTCCCAGCCCAAACCATTCCATGATTCTGATTTTTTCACTCATCTCCAGTGAGGCTGGCAAGAGCCAGCACAGCAGAGATGTCAGCACAGGGCATCCTCACTTGAGCAAGGGGGATTTTCTGGATTGTAGGGGACACTTGGGTGTTCTCTCCACAGAAACTAAAATCAGACAAAGTGGAATGGGAAGTGAAGCCTCGTTCTTTTCACAGTGGAAGTGAAATCCTCCAAGGGCAGTGGAGCTCTCTCTTGCTTCACTTCTGGAGTTCAAAGCTAAATGTCTTTCTGCAAGAGGTGCCCTGGACAAACACAAGCTCTGAGTCTCCTTACAAAGCCTAACAGGGTGAAATGGAAAGGTCTCTTCCTTACAGGGGTTCAGGTCTTCTTAATTTAATACTCTTGTCCAGCCTTAACAATTACCATTTTATTGATTTAAGGGAAGTAGCAGAGAACATGTGACCAGCTTGTGTATTTCCTGATACTGTCTCACAAATCAGACAAAAGGTTAATTTTCATTCAGGAAAAATGGCACCTTTAAACTGAAGTAAAATTATTTTTAAAAGGAAAAGAAAATCAGGGAAAGAATAAAGCCAGGAAAGGCTCCCTTTTTTTGGCATTAAAGCTCACATTGGACTCTTGTTCTCTTTCTTATTTGTAAAGATTTGGACAAGGTTTCAAGGTGACCAGAGAATATCAAGGCTATAGGCAGAAGGTTCTGGAAAACAAGATACTGCACCAAAGTTCTGTTAGGAGGCACCTGACCTTTCCCAATCCCAAAGGAATTGTCCACTGAGATGTTTGAGTTACAATTCCTCCCAAGGTAAACATCAGATGGGAGAAAGTGAAAGGATGACCAAAGTTGCCCTCAGGCTCTGAGGGGAGAGTTTAAAAAGGAGTTTTTCCTAAGCTGTTTGATGATTTCCTCAGAGGAACAGAGGAACAGAGTGACCTGCAAAGGTCAGCAGGGTAGGACTGATAAAGAAGGACAAAGTTTAGGTGTGTGAGAGAGACACTGGTGAACATCAGCTGCCAGAACACATCAAGGTCTCTCTGCATCACTCAGTAAAGTGCAATGTGGATTTCCTCTCCACAATTCCCTGACAGGACCTGGGGGGATGCAGGTTCTGCTCCCAGGGAACAGTGATGGGACAAGAGGAAACGTCCTCCAGCTGTGCCAGGGCTCAGCTGGGACATCAGGAGGAGTTTCCTCATGGAAGGGTTGTTATGCATTGGCAGGGGCTGCCCAGGGAGGTGTTGATTTTCCATCCCTGAAGGTGTCCAGGGAAGGACTGGACGTGGCACTCTGGGCTGGTGACAAGGTGATGATGGATCAGAGGCTGGATTCAATGATCTTGGAGGTCTTTTCCAGCCTAAATTATTCTGTGATTCTGCAATCCCTCGGAGCAGCCCAGTTTGCCATCCCAAAGCAACCACCAGAAGCTCCAGTAGTGGGCTCAGCTCCCTCACAAAGCCATGCTTGGTCTGGGTCTGCAAGCACCAAACTCAGGAGCCTCAAGAGCCCCGGGAACTCGTGTCTGGAGGACGTGTGGCAGCCCTGTGTCCTTGGTCCAGGCAGAGCTCCACACTCCACTGTTCACCAGCGTAGGATTTGACTGTCCTTTGCATCCACGACTTCCAAAATTCCCAGGGGAATTCCCAGAGTGGTCCTGGCTTTGAGCTTGGAGCTGTGAGCTCAGAGCACAGGAAACCAAACTGTCTGTAAGGCATTTCTCCCTTCCACAAATCATCCCAGGGCTCTTCCAGCCCGTTCCAGCTGCCAACACTTCCCACAAGCTGTGTCTCCCTGAACTTCAAACCACCCTCCAGTGCTGGTTTCAGGACTGAGCCTGGCCCTTCCATCCCTGCTTTGTGTTTCTGTACCATGCTCACATCCATCCTTTGGTCCTCAAACAGCGGTGGGAGCCCAGATCCAGACGGTTCCCACCACACCCCCAAATTCCCAAAGCCCTTGCCCATGGATTTTTGCTGTCTTCCCTCATACTTGGCCGTGTTCTGCTTCATCCTCATTGCGTGTCAGCGAATGAATCGACATTTTTCTGCATTGCACAATTCCTTCCTCCATCGTTTATGACTTCCCTGATCTCTGGGTCACCTGGAAGGTTTTATCAGCAGCCAGCGTGCGTTGTCTTCAGGTCATTAATTCAAAAGTTAAAGAGCATGGAAATTCAGCCCTACCCCAGTGGGAACGTGGTCACTGCTTGAATTACTGCCTTTACAATTACACTTTGAATCCCATTAATTGGCTGCTTTGAGGGCTGTTTAATGTTTTCCGCATGCCTTGCTCACCATTGTTACCCAAACTAAACCCAGGGCTAACTTAAAGCACCACTTTCTGTAACATTTTTGACAAGATCTTGAAGATCAAGCCCGTTACAATTCTGAAAACCTTCATAATCTTATTTTTATCAGGTACCAAATTCACTTGACAGCATTACTACTTTGTCTTACTTTTGTTACCCTCCTTTAATTTCCTTCCTCTATTAATTATTTTCCCTTAATTTATTGCGTCCTGTGTGAGATTATGTATTTTTTAGCCTGGGATTAATGCCAGACCAAGGGGCATACACTTTCCTAGGATATCCCATTTACCTTTTGGAAAACACAGTTAGGACTTTAGCCCGCCTCTCATCATTCAGAACCACCCAAACCAAGTGAGAAAAAAAACATCATTTCTGTTCCAGAGACCTCCTCAGGATGCTCTTTGAAAACTCTTGGGTGCAGTTAGAGAAAATTCTTGTGTGAGTCAAGAATTAATGCTGCCCCAGCCCCCCTTCACCATCCAGGCTGGGATTCCATCATCTGGCTGTTCCCAGTGCCAGAGCAGAAATATTTGGGGAATTTTTCTGTCTTCATCATTATCAACACTTTCTTTTTTTTTTTTTCCCCCATTTCAGTCTCGTAATGGCTCAATACCATTGTGAAAAATATTATTGTGCTTTCAATGTCACTTGGCGCCTCCCCATTGTCCTCAGCCCTCCTGGATGTCGATCTCTCCTCAAATCCTTCCCTCTGTGGCCACAGAGGGAATTAAACTCAGTTTAATTTGAATTTTTCAACCACAAGAAGGACATGAAAGTGGTGCCAGGTGTCCCCTGGGGCTGTGCTGGGCTCTGTGACAGAAAATGTCACTCAAAAGCTGAACCCTCAACCTCTGCACCCTGGATTTGGTTCTCACTCCCACTCAGTTCCACCCTTAGGTGTGCTGCAAGTAAACAAAAAGATCAGAGGAAGAGTTTATATGTGTTCAAGTAACCAGGACCAAGCCAGAAATTTACCTCAAGGATATGGAAAGTATTTAAAATAAAAAATATTTTCTAGATGTGGACACTGTCTTTAAAGAATAGCTGCTGAAAATAAATAACTGAATAAGTAATTTCATTGCTTTACTGCATCTCTTTTTATTTTTAAGAATTAAATAGTTCAAGGAAAATGTGGAAAGTCCAATTCTTCATTTATATCAGAACTCCTTAAAATTCTCTCAGTGTTATTGCAAGGCAAAAAAAGCACTCCAGGCTCTGGTTTCAAATCCTCTTTCATCTTTGTGGGTTTTTCTGAGCCTTTTAATGCTCAGGTGGAGCTGCCTCACCTCTTGCACAACCCTCAGCCTGCTACTCCTCTCTCTGGCTTGAATTAAAGCCTCCTTTTTCAGCTTCCCTTACCCAAAACTTTCACTGATATGAAAGGAAAGAAATGCTGAATAAAAGGAGAACAAAACAATGGCCAAAGTCACTCATCCCTCTAGCAGCTCCGCAGAGGTCACTCGCCTCTGCCAAAATATTCTCTACATCCCTGGATGTAAAACTTCATCTGGGAGAGAAAACAACCCTGCACACTTGGGGGGAAAAATCAAAAAGATTAGGCATGTTTAAACTCCTTTCATTCCTTTTCTAATTAACTCAGATGTATATAATTTAACTTTTATATAAGATTTTCTACCTTTTTTGCACTTGCTGCTCTTGCTGTTTCTGATATGCAGTAAAAGGTTCTCAGCCTCATTTTTTGCCATACGTTCTTACAATGACAGCTGTAAAATCAGGACTAAAGCAGGAGTTGTGATAAAAAGAAATTAGAAACAATTAGTATTCTGAATACTAATCAACTTTTGCTTCAGCTAATTCCTTGTTTGGTTGAGAGTCTCCTTTAGCAGGAAGAAGAGGTTTTTGGGAATACAACATTGGCTCTTTCACCTTAGAGACTGGAAAACTTTTAGTTCAGGTGGAAGGCAGATAATGGGATTGGAAATGTACCTGCTCCTGTTCCTAATCCTAAACAACAAGCAAAGGGAAAAGAGGTGCACGATACAAACCCAAGAGAGAGCAGCAAGCACAGCACCAGTACAGCAGAATTACAGAAAACGAAAAATGTCGGTCTTTGACTCAACAAACACCAGGGGAAATGTGGAAGGGGAGGGAAGGGCTCAGCTCACACCTCTCTGGGTCTTCTCAAGCTGTTTTTAAACTGCTTGGAGAAGCACAGCCCTGTGCACAAGAGCAGCCACAGCAGCTCCTGTCCAAGGTCAGGGAATCACCAGGGATTCAAGGAGTGAGGGCACAGCGTGAGGATGCCTTGCAGGCTCAGGAGGAGAAAGGGAAGGTGAGAAAATTCCCCCTGTGATTATTTTCCTGCCTCTCCTGCAAGGAGATGGGTCACAGAATCGTTTAGGATGAAAAAGCCCTCTGAAGTTATCGAGTCCAAGATGTGATCCAACACCAGAGCACTGCTTTAATGGACAAAACTAAACCAAGCCTAGTGGTTGTGAGAAAAAGGATGGTGGAAATTCAGATGGGTGAAAATTCACCACTCAAAGGGCACAAGTTCTGTCTGCAAAGCTTTTGTCATGTGAAAATAAATCCCAGGCTGGTGAGAAACCCAGTGTGCAGAGCAAGCTCCTCCTCCTTTTCACCTTCCTGCTGGAGATGCTCAAAGAGTGAAGTGAAATTCCAGCCCTGCAGGTGTTTGTTGCTTTTTTAGCATCCAGAGAGGATGGAGAACGGTGAGGTTGGAAACACAGAAATGAGGTGGTTGCTTGGAACAATATGCAAACCCAGAGACCTCACACATGTGGGGCTACCAGCCCAAAGAGCCAAAAAACCCAGATGAAATAGAGATGCAGATAAAATACAGCCTCAGAAAATGGAGAGATGATGTTCAGGGAGGTGTTTTCCATAGATATATCCCTTACCCACTCCCTGCAAAGGGACAGCTGGGTGTGAAGGGAGTGGGAAGGAAATAAATGGTCAAAGCCTTTGAAGGCTTTCACTGCCACCATCCAAACTTCATCATGGATTGGACTCTGAGAACTTCTGTCAAGACAAGCCACTCTAAAACTGCACCAATTATCTGTCCACAACTCCCTTACAGGAGGGTGTAGCTTGGTGAGGGGGGAGGGTTGGGCTCTGCTCCCAGGGGACAAGGGACAGGAGGAGAGGAAATGGCCTCAAGTTGTGCCAGGGGATGTTTAGATTGGATATTAGGGATAAGGATTAATGGATATTCCATTTCTTCATGGAAGAGGTTGTCCAGCCCTGGAAGTGGCTGTTGAGGGAAGTCATTGAGTCACAATGCCTGGAGGGATATCGAAGGATGTGGCACTTGGGGACATGGGTTAGAGGTGGCCTTGTCAGTGCTGGGGGGATGGATGGACTCCATGATCCTACAGGTCTTTTCTAACCCAAAGGATTCTACGAAAAGAAACTCAAAAGAGCTCCATTGTCTCATACCATGAGGATCATTGGCAGGGCTGGAGCTCATTCCAGCCCGGCTGAAGGGAGAGGGATGGATGGCAGGGAATTCCTTTGCCTCCACTGAGACTCTAAATCTTGGTTTAACAGCGCTGTCCTCTCCAGATTTGAAACCCCCTGCATTTATGGATGTTCTGGGAAAGTGGCAAAAGACATCTATTCACAATGGGATTGCTGGAGACAGCTGAGGGACTGATTCCTGGAATGATGGAAAAGGCTGCTTTGTGGATATCTGGCTGGACTGTTTCTACTAGAGTGATGACTTGATTGCTCCTGGGGTTTGCTGAAATCCTGGTTATATATTAAGCCATGCTGACCCTTGGATGAGCATGTTTTTGGTATTATTTGAATAGAATGAAGCTGATGAGCATTTGGGCTCAATAAAGGCAGCAATATGTGGTTGAAGGGAGTATATTGGATTGGGAAAGGGCCTGGGTCAGAGATACCCAATCATTCCTCTAAAAGGCTGAGTTTTGAAGCTACAGCCTGGGGTGTTCCTACAGTGCTGTGTGTTAGAGATGTGTTTTTCTGGGGTGAGATGGAAAATGCATCCCAGTTTTCCCACAGGACAAAGCCACAGGCAGGTGTTCTGCATGTGTGGGCACTGCTGTGCTCTGGAAATGGGGATTTCTCTCATCCTGCAGAGTTTCCAGCAGGCTGCTCAAAGCAGTAAAAGGAAAGCCTTGCTGTGCCTGAAATTGGGGAATTTTCCTGCTTGCAGGGAAGAGAGGAGGCTCAAGTGCACACCTGGAGATTTTCCTGTGCCAGCTGCATCCCTTCCATTATCCTCCCTCCTTTCCTCACCCCTCTCTGTACACAAGTGCATCTCATCCTCCCTCCCTGCTGCAGGAGCCTCATGGAATCAGAATTATTTCAGGTGGAAAAGCCCACAGAGATCATCGAGTCCAACCATTCCCCCAGCACTGCCAAGGCCACCACTGCCCCTTGTCCCCAAGTGCCACATCCACATGGCTTTTAAATCCCTCCAGGGATGGGGACTCCCAGCACTGCCCTGAGCAGCTGTGCCAGGGCTGGACAGCCTTTCCATGAAGAAATTCTCCCAATATCCAACCTGAGCCTCCCCTGGCCCAGCCTGAGGTTGTTCCCTCTCCTGTCCCTGTTCCCTGGGAGCAGAGCCCAACTCTCACCTGGCTCCAGCCTTTCAGGGATTGTGCAGAGCCAGGGTCCCTCCAGAGCCTCCTTTTCTCCAGGCTGAGCCCCTTTCCCAACTCCCTCAGCCTCTCCTGGGGCTCCAGACCCTTCCCCAGCTCTGTTCCCTTCCCTGGACACTCTCCAACCCCTCCATATCTTGTTGTGAGGGGCCCATGGTTCTTGCACCATCCCATCCTTCACCTTGATTCTAAAAGAGCTTTTCACCCCCCAGGCCAGGCCCAGCAAGGCCAACCTCAACCTCAATGGGGTCAGTCCCCTCTGCCACCTGTGGTCACCACCCCAGCACCACCCTAGGGCCAGTCCTGTTCCCTGAACCCCCCAACCCAGGCTCTGTCCAAATCTCATCATTTCACATCTTTGCTACTTAAAAATAATAAAAATAATTTTAAAAAATCAGACTCCTGTTTCCTTTTTCTTGAGGAAGCAAAGGCCTTTTTTTCAGCCCTTTCATCCTATACCTCAGCTGCTGGGAGTTGAAACCTTGATGGCAACACCTTTTTTCTCTCCATCTGGTGTTTCCAGGAACACCCCTTTTGGCTACCAGTCCCCATTTATGGCCCTCCATGCACACCAAACAGGACAGGACAAAACCAGTCCTGTCCGTGTCAGGTTGGCCAAGCTTCACACTGCCCATCCATTTTCTGATCTATTTGGAAGATTTGGGCACCATCCCCTCACTCAACCATCTCTGTGCTCCCCACATCTCCCCTCTCCTCCAGCCCTGAGCAAGCAAACAATCGCTTTATGAAAGGGAAGAGGGAAAGCCAACAGCAGCTGCTTTAAATCTGCTGTAATGCTGGCAGCAATTGCATAAGGCAGAGGTTTTGCTGATGTCCCCACCCCATTCCTGAGAAATATTTGATTTATTTTGGTGTCACTGTGCCCGCTGCCCATGCCCTCAGCACATTGGCAGCACAGGATCCAAGAGCAGCATCAAAGAGCATCTCTGGATCCGCTTCTGTCCCGACGCAATCCCACAAGAAAAAGGGCAAGATTCAAAACAGCCTCCTGAGCCCGGCCCAGCCGAGTTCCTTGGCATGGCCTGGATGTGCAGAGCTCAGGAAACAGATGGGTCTCACCGTCCCCAGGGGGTCAGTGGCTCAGCAAGTTTCAAATTAAATGACCCTTGAGTGAGAGGGAGCAGCCCCAGCTCTCATCTGTGGCAGAGGCATCGCTCAGCCCGGGCAGGGCCCTGTCCCGCAGCTCTGCCGTGCCTGACACGTCTGGAGGCAGAGAATCCTGGAATGGCAGAGTGGCCTGGCTGGGAAGGGACCTGAAATGTAATTTCATTACACTCACTTTCCACTGTCCCAGGGTGCTCCAAGCCCGGTCCAGCCTGGCCTTGGACACTTCCAGGGATCCAGGGGCAGCCACGGCTTCTCTGGGCCCTCCCCACCCTCATAGCAAAGGGTTTATTCCCAGTATCCCATCTAACCCTTCCCTCTGGCAGTGGAAGCCATTCCCTGTGTCCTGTCCCTCCATCCCTTGTCCCCAGTCCCTCTCCAGTTCTCTTGGAGCCCTTTTAGGCCCTGCAAGGATTCCCTGGAATTTTCCCTCCTCTGGGTGAGCACCTCCAGCTCTCCCAGCCTTTGGAGCATCTCCATGGCCTCCTCTGGATTTTCTCCAGCTCCTCCACATCCTTCTCATGTTGAGGATCCCAGAGCTGGATCCAGCACTCCAGGACACAGCGCTCTTTCAGAAGAAATATTCCCCAATTCCAAAGCCCTGCCTCAACCATCAAGTCAGGTCTCAATCTCCAACCTCCTGCTGAGATCTGCTGCCTGAAAATGGAACATTGTTTTGCTCTTGGCAGGTGGGATAAGGGTTGGGACACTGTCCTTGGCCTGGAAGCTGGTCCTGACCATCCCAAACCTCCATGGGAGCAGGAAAGAGCCACATCACAGTGGGAGAGCAGTTCGATTTTCCTTTGCTACCCCGCATTATGTATCTTTTATTATGTATCTTTATGTCATCTTTGTGCCCAAGGATGTTTTTCTGGTATGAAAAAATCCCCCAGTACAAAAAAATGGTGGCAGTATTTGGAGCCCACCTGCGATTTCTGCAGCATGAGCTGCAGGGCTGATGCTGTGTCCAACTGAGCACAAACTCTGGTCTGCAAAGCATCTGAGGAGAGGTGGGACCCATTTTCCAGGGAAAACCCTGCAGTTAGAGTGGAAAGAACAATTTGTCATTTTTTCAGCTGGAAGTTGTGATTGCCCTGTGGCTGCCCTGTCCCTGGAAGTGTTGTCCAGGTTGGACAAGGCTTGGAGAAACCTGAGATAGTGGGAGGTGGCACTGGATGATCTTTAAGGTCCCCTCCAACCCAAGCCATAATTACTGCATGATTTTACCTGCAGGAATCACAGAAAAAAAAAAAAAGTCAACAAAGACCCAAAAAACCACAAATAAATCAATCTAAAGCAAAGAGACCCCTGAGATTTCTTGTATCACAACCTCTTTTCCCCCTAAAAAATCTCTCCCAGCTTCTCAAATCTCTCCCTTTTTCCCTGCCTTGTGTGTTGTGAGGAAGGATGAGGTTTTTTCAGGAAAGGGTTGAAGGAGGAATGTTGAATGAAAAAATCTGCTAGACTCAAAATCTGCTGCTCCCATATGGATGTTTTCCCTGGCCCACATTCCCTTCTCTCTGGGAATTCAGTCCCGCTGAAGGCAGTAAACACCTCAAAAACGGGTAATGAAGCGCTCAGGACTGGGATGTTTAAAATCCCTGCTAAGATTTATTTCCCAGTGGCTTGTTCAGAGCTACTGAGGGTATTTGTAAGCCTGACAGGGAATAAATCCACGTTCCCTGAGCCCCAATAAGTTTTCTTAACCACAGCATAATTCACCCTATCTCCTGATAGGAATATTTGGTGTTTTTAGTCTGGGCTTCCTGAGCAACAGGATATTTGTTCCTCCAAACATTTAAAATCTCTATAAAAATAATATTGATTTTAAGGTGGACATTTGAAATCTGTCTCCTTTTTTATCTCATCAACTATTGGGAATTAAAAATAAAAAAAATCATTATTTTAACTTCACAGCATCTTGCTTCATCTTATTTTGACTCAGTTTATGCCAGAAGTCAAAATAAAATGGGATGATGAAGTCTAAATGTTGTTTCCCTCTCTCTCCTCCCTCTTTCAAAGGAAAAAGCTGGAAGAAAACGCTTTGTCTTCATCCATGCAGAAAGGTGGATTTTTCTTCCCATGTTTCAAAAGGATTTTAGATCAGGACATAGAGAAAGGCTTTTCCCTGCCCTGGGGGATGCACAGAGCAGAGAGGGAGAAGAGGTGACATGAAGAAGACACAAAATGATGAATGATCAGGCTGGGAATCCCGTTCTCCACTGTTTTCATCATGTCTAGAAAAAAACCCAAACCCATCCAACCCAGTTCAAAGGCAACCAGAGCACCTCATCAATTTAAACTGTGTGATTACAATGCCTAATTAAGCTGTGGAACTCATCACCAAGAGCGATTGTGCAAGCTCAGAGGTTAGAAAGATTGCAAAAAAAATGTATTTTTTTAATACAAAAAGAGAAAGAAAATGGCATTTATCTCTGTTTTGGAGCATCCACAGCTCTGCTAGATTTGTCTGAAAAGGGATATCAATTCTCATGCTGCAGAGCACAAACAAGCTACCAACAGCCCATTAGGATGAAACTTCTCCTGTGGGAAAATTGCATAATTTATCAAGTGGAGCATTTCTTCCATCTTTCTTTGAAGCAGCTGGGAATGATTAATGTCAAAAGCAGGGTCGAGAGTAAGGCTGGCCACTGGTTCTGCCACACTCTGGCCCTTCCCATGTCACTGAGGAATTAAAGCTCAGAAAACTCCAGCAGGCTGGCACAAGAGTTAAATCATTCTATAAATTAAGAACTTCCCATCTGAGTGCAGAAATTTGCTTTTTCCAAAGATTTATCCCTGGGAAAAGTAGATTGGAGGTAGCTTTAGGAAGTGTTTCAGAGCCAGAAGACAAAGCCATGTGTGTCCAGATCCCTGGAGTGAATGCTGAGGTTGCCTTGGCAACACAGGGATGTGGATGTGGTGATTGCAGCTCCCGAGGGTTTTAACCCACGGGATCAATCTGCCAGCAGGAGAGAGAGGCTGCTCTTGGCCAGAAATATGAGGCACTGCCATGGTCTTCGTGTTTTCCAGCCCTATAAATTGGATGAAAAACCCACCAGCAAAGGTGTCTGGTTATCAGTGGAAGCAGTCAGGAACCTTCTTGGAAAACCATTTAAGAGTCTCTTGTCTGGCACATCAATTGTAGGGCAATTTGGGACTGGGACTGTCCTTCCATCCCATAAATTAGCACAGATCTGTCTGGGTCCTCCACTGGTACTTTCGAGTTTCTACAATAATACAAAGAACAAAACCAGACTGAAGGCATTGACAAGTCTTTTATTTTTTTCCACATTTTCTGGAAGAAGTGTTTCACTTCTCACTGAAACATTTTTAGCTGGGCAAAAGATCCCCTGGGCTACCAAGCCCCAGAAAATCATTGTGCACCCTGAGGGGACCTGGCATGGGATGAGAAAAGCCTGAAGCTTTTGAATGGTGCAGAAGGCTCAGAAAGGAACAACTTTTAGTGATATTTCCAAAATTTAGCATCACCCTGATTGTGTTATGGGACAGCAGGAAACTCCTTAAATGACAGGTTGTCACCTGAGCCGCCCAGCCAAGATGTGAGTCCATGGCAAGGTGGGGAGGTGCTGGTTTAATTAAACTCCCAGACACAGAAGGTTCAGCACTGAGCAGACAGACACACACGAGTGCTGCTCTCACCTGAACTGGGATCTGCTGGAATTCAGTGTCGTGGATATCAAGGAGAACACAGTTATCATAAAATCCTGGAATGGTTTTGGGTTGGAAGGGACCTTGTTCCATCTTGTTCAAACCCCCTGCCAGGACCTGGTTACTCCAAGCCCAATGTCCAGCCTGGCCTTGGACACTTCCAGGGATCCAGGAAAAGCCACAGTTTCTCTGGAAAACCTGTGCCAGGGCCTCCCCACCCTCACAGGGAACCTTATCCTTTTGGGGTGATGATGAAATTTCTGAAGGATGACTCTTCCACTGGCAATAAATTTGATGTTCCAGCTGTGATATCTGGCCCTGGAGCTCTAACCTGCTGGATGCTGCAGGAGATGGACCACTGTGCTTATCTTCTTTTTTTATTTATCTAATAAATTTCTCTATTTATCTAATCATCCCCTCCTTTCCTCTTGGGAACAGGGCACTGTGCTCAATGGAGCTTGGGAAAACAACGTTTTCACATCATTCTGGATGGACTCTGGTGCTGGCCAAGAATTTCTGAGGTGTAGGAAATGCTTTTTTCACACCAGGTCAGGCTCTGCTCTCTCTTTGCCTTTGTTGTCCCCAGGCACTGTATGATTCCTTCAATTTCCTTTGTGAAACTTTGGTGAGAATCCAAGTGTCAGAAATCTGCTGAAACCTTTTTCCAGAGATGGCAGCGCTCCTTGAGTGGGAAGGTGAAGCCACATGAAATCCTGTGGTGCCTGCATGGAATTCTGGATTCCTCAACAAGGAGAGAATCCCTCCGAGGTCCCAGAGCCCCCGTGCTCAGGAATATCGACCACAGCTGACTGCACTAATAACATTAGCATGGGCACTTACTCCAGCTAAATAGGACACTTAATTCCCATTAATGCTGGACTAATTAGAGCATGGTGAACAACTGAAAACACCATCTTTGTGTCTGTGCAAAACTATTTGCCATCTCTTACACAAAATATAGGCCACCCTTCCCTTCCTTGAGCTCAAAGGGGAGTCTCTGTTCCTTGATGAGAACAACCATCAGCAATTCTCGAGATTTCATCTTTCATCTCTCCTTCTGGGATGCATGAATATCTACAAAGAAAAATCTGTAGATATTCATGAGTGCAGGCAGAGACAACAACATCAGTCAAAAAAAGCCTGCACTGCTAAATGCAGTGTGTGCACTGAGAGTGACCTAAATATGATTAAATTACTCTGCCTAATTTCAAGCAAGAAAAAGCTACCCAGAATTACTTTAATTAGCAGAAAGGGATGCTGTCAGCCACTTTCTGGAAGGAAATGTAATGTTCTGTATTGCTCGTTGTACCCATGGCATCCTGTGGTAGGAAAACAAAATGCTTGTCTACTCCTCCTTGCTGAAATCACCATTATTTATTCCTGTCCAGGTCTCCTTAGGAAATGCAGTTTGTGCTCCGTGGTGTTCTCCATCTGTTTGCCCCCCCAAGGTGTTTCAAAGCCACTTGGCAATTCACAGAAACTGGAGGAGAGCTGCTACTGAATGCCACGTTCTTTTCCAGAAAATTCTGGGTCCTCCCAGCTGCTCAGCACCGTGGTGGGTCCCACCTCAGCATCCCGAGCTGCAGGGCAGGGACCTTGCCCAGTGACTTGGAAGCATCACTGAGGTAACCTGGGATGAGGAAGGGGCAGAATTTGGGTCTCCAGATAAACATCTGTGCTTTGCATGTGTCCCAGCTGTAATGGGAGAGTTCAGGGAAGAGAAACCTGACTGAGGATATTAAACATGCAGACAACTCTGGTTTGGGAAGAACCCAAACAAATGGTTAGAGGTTGGGGGAGTATCATAGAACCGTCAAATTGTTTGGGTTGAAGGGACCTTAAATATCTCAATCCACCAGTCACTCCATCCCTTGTCCAAAGTCCCACTCCAGGCTTCTTGTAAGCCCCCTTTAGGCAATGGAAGGTTCTGGAAGTTCTCCCCAGAGCCCCCTCTTCTCCAGGCTGAACAGCCCCAACTCTCTCAGCCTGTATTTAGGAAAGCATCACAACAACATTCCTGTATTTTCCCTGTTGTCCCATGGCAGAGAATGGGCAAGATGACATTTCAGTCCAGGACAAATTCCTGTTTTAATGTCCTTATTTGCAAACAGCTACTTTTTCATGCATTAATCACACTGCACTGGGCTAGAGCTGGAGCTCAGTGGGATGCCAACCATTTTAGCATGATGGATTTCTGGGATCAAACCCAGCATCTCTTCCTCAGAGAAATCCCTCAAGGAGCTGCCAGGTGTTCCAGCAGCTCCCATCCACAATGGCCATGAAGCTCTTGATAACTGTGGGAAAACAGAGGGAGCCTCAATAACCACCCATGAGATGTCAGTCCAAGTTCCAGGGTGCGACAGCTCAGTCAGGAGCGTTTTCTTGATTGGGTTTTGAGAGGAGAAGGGATGACATGTTCTGATGTTCTGCTCTCCCCTCTGGCTAAGGAAGGGATCAGAGGAATTCCTGAAGTGTGTTTGGAGAAGAGATGTCACACAGATCAACAGCAAACTGGAAAAGGCTGGGAAAACAATCCAGCTTCAAAGGGAAACCTTCAGCACTGCAGAGATTCAGAGCATCCTTCCTATCCCGGGTCTGCTTCCTGAAGTGGAATGTGCTGAGAAAGGCAGGGAAAGGGACTTGGAGCATGTGAGGCAGGGGAGAGGCTGAGGAAACAGCTGAAGTGATGGAGCCAGAGCCTTTCTCTGCGTCACAGGAGCTGTGCTGGAGCCAGGAGAAAACGAGAAACCCCGAGCACAGCCCGGGAGCGGCCAGGGAAGGAGGAGAACTGAGCCTCGTTAATCATTCCTGACCGGGAGGGACGGGCTGAGGGAACTCTGATCCTCTTCTCCCCAGTCTTCACTCCCTCCTGCCTTGGGATCAGCCTCAGCAATGCCCAAATGGATAAAGGCAGGTTTGGACCTTTGGAAAAATCCAAGCCAGAGGCTTTCCAGGTCAGGAAGGGAGCCAAGGTGTCCCACGGGCTTTCTGAAGAGCCTCACTGGCTACCAAAGCTGTGCCAGGGCTGATGTCCCAGGGTGAACAATCCATGAAGTGCTGGAGGTCCCTGGGGGTGGTGAGGAGATGGGAGCGAGGCCAGAGGGTCACCAAGTGGATTGGGAGCCTGGAGCCCCTCTGCTCTGGAGCTAGGCTAGGACAGCTGGGAATGTCCAGCCTGGAGAAGGGAAGGCTCCAGGGAGAGCTCAGAGCCCCTTCCAGGGCCTAGAGGGGCTCCAGGAGAGCTGGAGAGGGACTGGGGACAAGGGATGGAGGGACAGGACACAGGGAATGGCTTCCCACTGCCAGAGGACAGGGATAGATGGGATATTGGGCAGGAATTGTTCCCTGTGAGGGTGGGCAGGCCCTGGCACAGGGTGCCCAGAGAAGCTGTGGCTGCCCCTGGATCCCTGGAAGTGTCCAAGGCCAGGCTGGACAGGGCTTGGAGCCACCTGGGACAGTGGGAGGTGTTCCTGAACATGGCAGGGGTGGAATGAGATGATCTTTAGAGTTCTTTCCAACCCAAAGCATTCTGTGACTCATTCTATAATTCTGTGATTCGTTAAGCTCATTGTGCAAAGCACAGGGGGAGCAGAGAGAGCCCCATGTCTCAGTCCAGCCATAAATAAATGAAATACCAAGTTTGCAAGCCCTGACTGGAAGGCTGAGGGACTCCCATCTCTGTGAGCACACCAAACTTCTGCTTTCCTGTTATACTTTGAGGATTAGAGCACAATTAAATAGGAAATAATCAACTTATATTGATAAGGGTGCTGCTGCAGTGTGGGGTGACTTCAAACATTTCATGTCCCCATCACCTGTTGAACCCCAGAGCTGGCTCAGTTCCTCTCCCATTCTCCAAATTTAGCTGCTGGCTTAGGAAATGGGAGAAGATCTGTGAAATGCCAGCAAGACCAGAGGCCAGGAGAGCCTTCCCAAATCCGATAAGAGCTCCTCACAGCAAAATAAGATAAATAATTTAAAAAAAAACATATTTGAAAATCAAAGCTTTTCCCTCACCAAGACTGACAAATGTTTTCCCTGTCACACCTGGACCCTCAAAGATCCCCTTCACAGGAGCATCCAGCAGAGCTGGAGAACCAGCAGGGTCTGGAATATTTCACCCCTTTTGAAACCCACTTTGCCATAACTCAGTGTCACAATGACTCTCCTGGGAGCGTTTTGGGGAATAACCCAGAATCACAGAATTTTTAAGATGGAAAAGAGCTCCAAGATCACCGAGTTCCCCTCAGCAGATCCAGTTTGCCACCAGTGCCCTTCACCCTTTGCTTTGTCTGTGATGCCTCCAGCCTGCTCTAGAATTAGGAAACCTTCCAGATGGAAATGTAAGGAATGTAAATTGATGTCTTCTCTCCGACATGAATTATCTGACTCCTGCAGCCGTCTCTGTGAGATTATTTGAGCTGAACTTGACTGTTTCAGTAATTAATTTCCAATCAAGCAAATTTGCGTAAATCTTCCCTTTAGAAATCTGCCTTAAATCAGGGGTTTAGGCACCGCGTTCCAGCTTGGATTCATTAAAAATAGATTGCTATTGAAAGCTGCCAGCACTGTAAATACAGGCACCACGCCACCCTGCAGGACAGCTTGGATACACGCTCTCCACATAATGAAAACCTGCCCTAAAACCATCCCCACAGCAAATGTCCCCTGGAACTGGGGGTGCTGGGCTCTTATCAGCAGCCCTGATGGCCTTCTCTTGTTGACAGATCTGGCCTTGCAGGGATGGCTTTGAAGCAATCAGGAGAAGGGTGACAAAGGCTCCAGGAGAAGGAGAGAAGGTCTTGGCAACTTGAGAAATCTTGGAGATGTTTTGTGTGCAGCCCACAAGTCAGAGGAGCAGTTTCTGCTGCTCTCAGAGAGGAGGAATCATGGAATGGTTTGGGTTGGAAGGGGTATTAAAAGCCATGGAATTCAACCTTCCTGCCGTGGGCAGGGACACCTTCCACTGTCCCTGGTTGCTCCAAGCCCTGTCCAGCCTGGCCTTGGACACTTCCAGGGATCCAGGGGCAGCCAACAACTCCTTGCCCTGTGACAACAGGCACTACTAAAAAGTCTCTTCATCTTTTTTATAAATCACCTTTAAGGAAAGGAGTAAGGGAAACCCCTCTCTGTAGAACACAAACATCATGAAGACAAACCAAACACATTGCCAGTGATGACAGAAAGAGAGAGGAGACACAAGGAAGAGTGAAACTACAGCTCTCCATCTCCAAATCTGTGTGAAATCCCTCTCCTCTGCAAATCTGGGGTTTGCCAAGGGCATGGAGTCGTGGCTGCCCAGTGTTGGGAGGAAAGGGGTGGAAACAACATTCCTGGGGCCTGTGCTGAGCTTGCAGCTGCCTCCACCTCAGCAGGGTGCAGGTGGGAGATGTCCCTGAGAAGGGCTCATAGAATCATGGAACAGCTTAGGTTGGAAAAGATCTTTAAGGTCATTGAGTCCAATGAATGAGTGGAAATTTTTTCTTTGCTCCCTATTCCTTGCCTTTCCTGTCCCAAATGCTCAGCTCTGCCCCAATGCCCTGCTTGGGGCACCTCCCCAGAGGGGAGAGTACCACAGACCAGCTCTGGTTGGCACTCAAATCACAGAAAACCACCCTGGAATGAGGAGAATCCATCCCAGCCATCTCTGGACACAGAGGCTTGACTGAAAGACCAACCTCATGATGTGCCAAGTGCTGAAACCATCATAGGACCAGGCTGTGCTGGAGAGAAATTCATCAAAATGCCCTGAAAAACAAAAATTCGCTGTCTTATCGCTGTCCAAGCCATCACCCAAGTTTTATAGGCAAGGTCCAAGCACTCCAGCCACCACCAAGGTTTGTCTTGCCCACCTGTGGTTTGTGTCCAAGCAGCTCTGAAGGCCTGAAGAAAGGTTGATATCTCTGATTGGTGGTGGTGCTCTGTCAAAAGGCGATATTTGTGTGGGAAAAGAGCAGGATGATGTGGAGCTGGGCAGAGGAATATCAAGTAATCCCAATTTCCAGCTTCCTCCGCTGCCAAAACCACAGGGAGGAATGAAAACATGACAGCACAAGCCTGCCCAGTGGTTGAAGCACACCATGTATTCCAGGCCTGTGAATGAATGAGAAACCTCCTGGAGGAACTGGTGTCTCACACGCTGTTCTGAGACCTACCACTGGTGTTTTGCCAGGGCAAGGGATCTCTCATCTTTCCTCCACACTGGGATCCAGGAGAGGATACAGCTTGTTTCTGGAGGAGACATTTTCTTCTTTTTTTCTTATTTTTTCCTCTATTTTTTTTTTTTTTTTAGATATTTGTGCACAACTTTTCTATTACTTTTTAAACAAAACACTCGGTCGCTTCTGTTTTGTTGGTCTGGGGTTTTATAAAGAAGAAAAAATGAAATCAAATATACTTCCACACCTTGCTCACCACAGCCTTCCACACTTCTCAGACCCTCAGGAGACAAAAATCCAACACCTGCTAATCCCTTCTCCTCTTGTGAGCTGCTGATGTCAGCAGCAGGGCAAGACATTGAATATATTCCAAATGGGTTTTGGGGTTTGTACTTCTTCAGTGCCCCAAATTAAAAACTCTGAGGAGTCTTATTGAGTGTTTGTATTTCCCTTTCTTCGGTGAATATGTAAAATCCACAGTCCACCACTTCAGGAAGCCCTTTGGCTGATCAATATCTTGGATAAAGGCTAAGGACATTCCTTTCAGGGCATTTGTGGTCCCCTTCTGACTCCAGGATAGAGCCTGAGGATTTGACTGATGCTGGAGTCACCCACAGCATAGAGGGTGATCAGGCTTCAGACCAGCTCCCCTGTGGCTCCATCATAAAAAACTGCTGCTCTGAGAAGTTTGGGAGATCCTCTGAGCTGCAAGGTCATCTCAGCCTGTTCCAACCCCACCTTCTTGGTGGGAGGTGGCAAACCCAGTGAGGAGCAGCATCTCTGGATTTGGGATGGGTTCCTCACCCAAACAAGACAACACAGAGAGGTATCCCCCGAGCAAGGAGAAACAGGAAAGGGTTGGGTTGTCCAGCCCTGGAAGTGTCCAGGGAATTCCTCCTGGAAAAGGTGGTCAGGTCTTGGAGAGGGTTGGGTTCTGCAGCCCTGGAGGTGTCCAAGGAATTCCTGGAGATTCCTCTGGACGACCAAGGCTGGGGACAAGTTTGGGGTGGCCTCAAGTTGGGTGGGGTTGGATATTTAGAATTCCTCCTGGAAAGAGTGATCAGGTCTTGGAAAGGGTTGGGTGGCAGAGTCCAGCCCTGCTGACTCTTGGCTCAGGAAAGTCTGCTGAGCTCTTCCTCTTCTCCATTGCAATTGAATCATGGAGCATCTCCCCCGAGAGGAAGCCTGGGCAAGCACGGACTGACGGCTCACCAGGCAGGGATCAAGTTATGGGGGTGTGAAGTTGTGTTCTGCCCTGCCACAGAGAGTATAATTTATACTCTCCAGTCACCACAGCTGCTGAGAGAGGGGAATGGAGGAGAAATCAGCGAGAAAGCACCAGGGAAGGGAAGAGGGTCCTGGATTGGTTTGTTTTTCCAAATCTCCCCACCACATTCAGCACTTCCCCTGAAGCTGCATTGCTCCTAAGAGCTATTTAAAACCCTCTGCTGGAGAACTGGGACTTCTCCTCTGCCATGTGCTGCTCTAAAGCCACTGTCACTACTCAATAAATAACAGGGATGTGCACTGAAGGCATTCCTGCCATTCAGCACCACCAAACCCACATCCCCATGAAGTGCACTGATAGCACATCTACCATCCAATTGCTGTTTAAAATTGCTTTTAAAAACTCTGACTATAAGGTTTCTTATTTTTCTGGCCTCTGCCTGCCTGGCTGTGTGAAGAGACCACTGCAAAATTACTTTCATCAGCTGTACTGTTCATTTGGTCTCAGAATCTATTTTCCAGACTCTAAAGCGAAATTACAGTCATTCAATATTAAAGTATTTGCAGAGTGGCATTAAGCAAGGGTGCTGCTGTATTATTTACCATGGCAACTCAGGTTGCTAGTTTCTCTTTTTCCTGGACGTGGAAGAGCCAAAACACTCAGAAATGCTTTGTCCCTGATGTGACAAAATGCATTTGTGCTGCACAAAACATTTCCTTCACCAGAGAAGCCTCCCTGTCACACCAGGACAGGCAGAGCTGGGGAGGGAAAGGTGTTTTTCTGCTGATTGGATGACATGGGATTGCCTGGAGGAATCAGAGCATAGCATCCATTATTCTCCCCTAGGAGAGGCAGGAGGATCTGGATATCTTCTGCAGGTCAGCATGGGTCCCTTCTCCAGGGAATCTCTCCCTGGCTTTTGCTTCCAAATGGCTCATTTTGAATATTTCACAGCAGGAGTTTTCATCCTCACAATTTTTTCCATGAATGCTCCTCAGCTCAGGTATGGCCTGAAACAACTCTGATGCCTAAACATGCTTCCATTTGATTTAGCTGTGACACCTTTCAGCTGCATCCAGGGATTTGCTGCTTTCCACAGCTGCTGTCACCACTTGTGGTGCACAGCAGGACACACAGAAATGCTGACAGTCCTGCTGAAGGAGCCTGCAACATCCCCGTTCTGCTGAGGTGACATGAGGTGAACCAATTTACTCAAGTTTGGCAGAGCCTCTGAATCCCAGCCTAGTTAGTAAACTGATCTGATAGTGCCTAAAAATAATTTACCATTGTTTTGGGCCCCACAAACTTCCCATTACTTCTTCATCCTAAGCAGTCTTGGTATCTCCAGCACCTTCCCATGGTGAGTTTTTCCCTGCTCATTCTGTCTGTGGTATAGACATGTCCCAAGTGTCCTTTGGAGCACATCCTAAGTGTTTCCCCTAATAAACCCCTCTGGAGGATGAACTGCATCTCATCCCACTCCTGCACAGCCACATCTCCTTTAGGAACTCACCTGGACAAGGCTCTGGCTCGTGACACGAACTCAGAGCGTGGCCAAGGTGGACTGAGGAGCCTGGGGAATTTCATGGATTGCTGCTGTCCCAGACTCAGTTCAGTTCCTCCTGCCAGGGAAGGAGGCCAGGACAGGCTGTTCTGTGGGAAAGAAACACATTTTGCAGCAATGGCATGATAATGTCTGATTATTAGCAGAGACCTTGCTCACTCTGAATTTCTGCTGTGGTTTGTGTGGTGTTCCTCTTCCCATGGCCACTGGTGTCTGAGGATTGGGCTGGCAGGCTATTCTTAGCCTACTTCAATGTTCCCCTTGGATTTCCAAGGCACAGGGAGACGTGTCCACAGCCCAGCAGTTCAAACTGTGCATACCCCTGTGCCCATTTCTCATCCCTCCCTTGCTGGTCCAGCCCAGCACCTCATGTCCAACCACCACAACCACCTTGCAGCCTCCTGATCAGAAACAAGCCAGGCAGGAGTTGTCAAATCACATCAGCTTCATCAAATCCTGCCTTTTCCCTTTTAGTCAGGGGCAATCACAAATCCCTGAGTGAAAGGTGGTCCCACTCCTGCAATCTGTCACTTTGGCACCTCAACAGCCTCTCTCAAACCATTCTCCTCTCACCCCTCATCTCCTCTAGATCTTGACTCAAGTCTTCTCCCTCATTCCTTGTCATTTAATAATTAAACTTCCTTCTACTCTGCCTTTCACCAGTCCTCAAGAGCTCATCCCCTCTCTCTCTCCTGCCATCTCCACCACATTTGTCCCTCTTGGGGCATCTCCCACCACACTCCTGAACCCTTGGCTGCTTTGCCATCCTCAGGCACCGCAGTCATCTGTTCAATGGGCCCTGACTCATACCCTATACCCAGTTCAGGAAGAATTTCTTCATGGAAAGGGTTGTCAGGCATTGGAATGGAAAGTTCCCATGCCCAGGGAGGTGGTGGGGTCCCCATCCCTGGAGGTGTCCAAGGAATGCCTGGATGTGGCACTCAGTGCTCTGCTCTGGTGACAAGGTGGGGATTGGGCACAGGCTGGACTCGTTAACCTTGGAGGGATTTTCCAATCTTAATGATAATGGGATTCTGGGATTCCTTGATGTCTCTGCTATTGCCATCAATCCCCCAATGTGGCCTCAACCCTGCCCATCCAGCCTCCTTCTTCTCACTCTTCCACCTCCTTCAGCAGACCACAGCACTTCCAAAACCTCTTTATCACAAGCCACACCCCATTCCCACCCTCCTCCACCCACCCTTGCTCCATCCTCCTCTCCTGCCCCATCCCTACCGTGCACCCACCTCGTGCGTGCCATTCCCGGTGCCGCTGGAGCCTCCCTGCTGACAAGCCACACAAAGCCCTTTTACATCACTCCCTGTGGTGGCGGCCAGGAGCGACTTGCTTGGGAGACAGGCAACAAAATCCTTCTTTTTGGGCTCTCCATCCCCATGGCCCTGAGAGCACGGCCAAGGGAGTGCTGTGAATGGAGCTGGCCTCGCCGGGCTCCAGCGGCACCCCCAGCCCCAGCCCACAATGTGTAATGCAGGATGAATGCCCCGGGCCCTGCAGAATGAAAGGCTCCCTGCCAGCCCGCACACAGCCCGGCCCTGCACAATAAAGACATAATTATGGCTTCAGCGGCTTGGCTTCGCTTTGAGGCTTGCACCAGTGGTGAAATGTTGTTCCATGCTGACCTCGGGGAAGCAGATGATCTCATGAGCTCAGACCGCCTGGGCCACGCTTACCAGGGAGCTGATGGAAACGGGAGAGCTCGTAGTTCCAGTCCTCACCCACTGACTGAAGGAAGGCAGCTCTGATGTGCTGTGACAGTGGGGAGACCCTCAGGTTGCCCAGAGAAGCTGTGGCTGCCCCTGGATCCCTGGAAGTGTCCAAGGCCAAGCTGGACGGGGCTTGGAACAACTTGGGATAGTGGAACATCTTTAAAGTCTCTTCAAACCCAAACCTTTCCATGATTGTTTGCCTTGACCTCTGGAGCATCCCTCTTATTCCTGGGTTTATGTGCTAAAGTGCAGACTTGTGGCTGTAATTTTATTTTTCCCTGAGCTGGGAAGTCATGGAAGTCGACTTCCCCTCTGCAAAAAGGGACAAAAGCAGGGCATGGCTGCAGTTCCCCAGCAGTGTCATTGTGTGATGCCACCTCGACCCCGTGTGCACCCCCTTAACATCCCCTAAGTCCCCTGAGCACCTCAGCACCGTGTTCCATCAGAGGATGTCTCAGTGCACTAAGGAACAGGTCCCTGCTCCTCACACAGTTCTTGTCTCCAGCTGCCGCCCACCCCTCAGATCAGCGGCCTGTTCACCACCTCACAGCCACGGCCTTAAACCTCACCCAAGAATTTATTCCTCCACAGTTCACACCACAAGTGTTGGTGCAGACATTCTGTTATCTTCCATAACTCTCCTCCTCCCGTTATTCACACCAAACACGCCCTCTCAGTTCAACCAGGCCCTATAAAAAACAGCACATTAGGCAGGGCCAAGCGTTGAGTAGCAAATTAAACAGGGCCAAGGCCTCCCCTCTGGCCCTGGAGCAGCGAGGCCTGTGCTCACAGTCTGCCCCTTACTGCAAAATAGGAGATTTTTTTTTCCATATTCCCCACAGGTGACAGCCCCTGGCTCTTGCTGTCCCCTGCAGTTTCCAGACTTTGTCAGGGAGAGCAGGATGTGGCACAGACCAGGCCAAAATGTACCAAGGAGATTAAACCATTTGGATGATCATCTGACAGGTTTTTAACCCATTTTCCATCCTCTTTTTTTATGGAATTATGTCTGGTTAGTGAAATCTGGATTTCTGTTGGCCAGCAAACTCTTGATTTGATTTGGGTTTTTTAGGTTTTTTGGAGTTTTTTGTGTTTGTTTGGGATTTTTTCATTTGTATGTTTGTTTGTTGTTTTTGGTGTTTGGTTGGTTTTTCGTGGGGTTTTTTTGTGGATTTGGTTTTTTTGTTGTTTTTTTTTTCTTTTGGGGGGATTTTTGTTTTGGTTTGATTGTGGTTTTGGTTTTTTGGGGGGTTTTTGGTGGGGTTTTTTTTGTTTGGTTGGATTTTTTTGGGGGGTTGTTTGTTTTTTGTTTGTTTTGTTTTGTGTGGACCGGGGTTTTGTGGTTTTTTTTGTAGAATAGGTGTCCTCTAATATCATCCTATTACTTCCTCTCTGTCCTTGAATTTCAGTTCATCTCCCTTGACCATGAAGAGGAGGAAGAAAACAGAGGAAGATGTCAGGATAAAATTCCTCCAGGACCTTGCCAATCACCTGGCTTGGCCAGGTCAGCCACCTTTGTCACTTGATGGTCATTGCAGATGATGAATTCCAGCCCTCTGCAGATCATTCAGAGAGTCTTAATCTTTTTTTTTTTTTCCTTATTTGATTCTAAAAGTATTTCATGGAGACAGGGGTTTGAGTCCAGCTTCCTCTGCTGTGGAAGGATCCTGAAAAGCAGGATGGTGAATGCGCTGCATGACAACAGTCAGAGTTTACTAATCCAGTCCAGGCAACCCCAGTCTGTTTCTAGGCTCTACATTCATTTCCAACTCTGCCCTGAAAGGCATGTTTTGTTGTAAAGCTTTTTTTTTTTCATTTTTTTTTAAATTTATATGACATTCAGGGGTTTTAAGAGACTACAATTAAACCCAGCTTTTACCAACAACAAACTATTTCCAACAGCACGTTCAGATACTCCAGCAAACATTCCCCAGCTCCAGTCCTCCTCTCTGCTGCTTAAATTGACTCTGAAAACAATGCATTTGTCATGGTAAACCATTAACAAGCTCTTCCCTTTCCATGGATTTCGGTACCCAAAGAACCCCCCACAACAACAGCATCAAACCCTCAAACACAAAGTGGGCTGAACACAAAATTTTAAGCCCATCAGCCCAATGAGCACATTTCCTAACAAGAGAACACTTTATCTTTTCCACAAACTCCACATCCAAACTCCCCAGGTTGGTGAGGAGGAAACCATGGTAACTGGACAGTTTAATTGGATGTGTGTTGGCTGGAGAGAATGGGAAAGATTGCAAAATTGGTGCTCGGGAGTCTACATAAACATGGCATGGTTTGGAGAGCCCACGGATTCTGCTGAAGGGGAATGTGATGCAGCACATCTGGCACGGGGGTGTCTCCTTTATGTAACATGGAACCAGAATGGGTCAGGAGCTCTGTGGGGCTCCTGGGAAACACAAGTCAGCCATTGCTCACTGCTCCATCAGCCACCTGGACCTGGGATCACTGTGGGAAATTAAAATTAGTGATTTCTCCCAGGTATTCTGAGCCCTGCCTGTTTCCCAGCAAGGAGGAGCAGAGCACAGGGCAGTCCCCCAAACACAGCTCTGTGGGATCCCAGTGTGGCCAACAGGCAGCAGTCCTTCCACGATGTGTTTTGTTTGCTCAAACATGAAAATACGCAGTATAAATCTGTTTAAAAGCGTTGTCTGCTGTGAAAAAGGGGAGATTTTTAACCTGTCCTGTGAAGTAGCACTGGAATGCACGAAATCAAGTCCTGAGATGGTTTAGGACACAAGTGGAAATCCCTTTGAGCAAAAGCAGTGAATGAGGTTCCCCCTGAGCATTGAGGGGGTTACTGGAGATAGAGAGCTGATCTTTCCTCTCTGTAGATTTAAGGGCTTAAGAGTGGCAGCGTAGCAAACATGTCCAGTTCTTCTGAAATTTTCCATTTCCATTTCCATTTGACCACCAGACAACCTGGGATAGTGGAACGTGTCCTTGTCCACGGCAGAAGGTTGGAATGAGATGGTCTTTAAGGTCTCTTCCATCCAAAACCATCCTGTGATTCTGTGACCTCAAATTTCCCACCTCTACAGGATGAAATTACAAGCTTTGGGCTGTCTGAGTGCCCTGTCCTTCTTTCTTCTTGTCCTTCTTTTTCTTTATCTCTTCCCTTCTGCTCAAAATACAGGTCCAGCCACTCTTTCTCTCACTTCTCACTGAGCAATTTCTTACTGCCCACTTGACTGAAATTCAGCATTTGCCCATCACTCGACTGCTTCCACTATAATTTTTCAGATTTTTGGATGCTGTGCCCCTTCCTCCTATGGCTGACATCAAACCCACAAAGAGAGATGAGAGTGCTTGCACAGGACAAGAGGAGACAGCCCCAGGCTGTGCCGGGGGAGGCTCAGGTTGGACATCAGGAGGAATTTCTTTGTGGAAAGGGTGGTCAGGCATTGCAGCTGCCCAGGGAGGTGGTGACATCCCCATCCCTGGAGGTGTCCAGGGAACGGCTGCATGTGGCACTCAGGGCTCTGGGCTGGCTGATGAGGTTGATGAGGTTGGCAAGGTCAACCTGATGGGTCAAAGGTTGGATGTGATGAGCTTGGAGGTCTTTTCCAGCCTCAGTCACTCGATGATTCTGTGGAATCGTTTCGGTCGGAAAAGACCTCCAAGCTCATCAGCCCAGCTGTCAACCCAACCCTCAAAAAAGATGGGAAGAAAAGGGATCTGGCCACACCAAGAAGATGACCCACAGCACACTGCTGACTTTGACACGAGAATTGAGCCCACCCTAGTTCCAGGATATCCCAGAGGTGTTCAGCCGCCCTTGCTCCCTCCCGTGCCTCTCCCGCGGCGCTCGGGGAGCCGGCGGGAAGGAGCCAGCGCTCTCGGAGCCAAGCCCTGCGTGTTTGGGGAGTGAGCAAACCCCGCTAAGTGGGATCTGGCTGTGCTGTTTGTGTTGCTAAAGAGCAGCACATGGGGCACGGATCTGCTCGGCTCCGCCGGTGGGTGAGGAAAGGCTGGAGCCCAGCTGCATTTCGAAACACGAGACGTAAACAATGATTTGCCAACGAGAGTAAAAGTAAGAGGCTCTCAGCAGAGGCTGTAAACAGCCTTGCACATTGTATCTGGAACCAGAGGGACATTAGCCCTGATACTGATACCCCAATAATCAGAACCAGGGGGGGAATTGCTGCCAAATTGCTCTGCTCCACGGCTGTCCCTGCACATCCTCGTCTGGTAAAGGCCGCTCTTCCCTTCAGTGCCATCGGCAAAAATTGCCTTTTCCTGCTCTCCCTGGTGCCTGGGTTGGCTTCTCCAGAACAGTTAAAAACTCATTGCAAGCTCTTATTAGATGTAGAGTGAATCTGAACCGAGAGAAAGCACCTGATATCCACCAGGGAGGTTCTGTCCCATGTCGGAGCGGGATGAGCCCTTCCACAGTGGATTTGGAGACAAACGCACACCTTGCAAGCACTTCCAGGTGCCTCCTGATCGAAATCCCAGCGCTGCAGCCTTATTTATCTCTGTCCTTGGCTGTACAGGACAGATGGGCTTCCCAAGGCTCATCAGTCTGTCCACAAGGGTGAGAGGGCAGGAGGGGATTCCACAACCAGGATTCACCTCTAGGTGCCACAGCTGAGGATGACCCTGGGCTACAGGGAGTTGCTGACCAGCATGAATCACATTAACCCCCCTTTTGTTGGCTTACTCCTCCCTGTCTTTACACCCCAGATCTTCCCACCCAAGTGTGGAAACATCCTCCCAGCCCCTCACCTCCCGCTCCCCGCCGGTCTTTCTGCTTCATTCCCTGATTTCCTCTTGGCCCTGTGCTTCAGGAGGTGCTGACAGCTGTGGAACGGCAGCAGAGAGGCACAGGCTGCTGACAGGGAGATGTTCAGCTGATGGGAGGCCACCAGCATGGTGCACCTCCAGGGATGCTGCTGTCCATGTCCTGCTCCTTCTGCAGGTTCTCCATCAGAGCTGGTGCCTTTCCAAACCTGGCAGGGAGCACAGGGAAGTGCAGGGAGGCAGACACAGGCAAAGGAGCAAATTTTAATTAAAGCCAAAAAGAGTACAGAAAGGCACAGATCAGCAAATCCCAGAGCTCTGAGCAGCGGGGGAAGCTCACACAGATTTACTTGGGACCATGTGCAACCCTTTTACAAAATAGTTTGCTTTTAATCCTTCAGTTAAAGAAGAAAGAAAAGTAAACAACAAACCAGAAACGGCTGAGGATTATGATCTAAGAAGAGGGAGACCTGCACAAATGTTTCCCCTCACCACGGGATGTGATGTTCTCTTTTCTCTGGCTTAGAAGGCAAAACAGATTAAAGAGGAGCCACCTGTGAGAATAAAGCCCACACTCACCCCGTGCTGGAATCCCAAGGGTTTGGTTGTCTCCTTGGTGTTCATTTAAAGTCCTGTTCAGCAGCACAATGTGAATGTTGCATCAACAATAAAAGTGTAGATCCTGCATTTCCTTGGAATTTGTAATGCCCAGTTAATACAACACAACTCACAGCTCCAGGGAGATCTGGGCTGGGTGAAAGGTTTTTTTTACAGGGTGAAAAAAAATGGCTTTGAAGGCCATTTCTGTGATTAACCAGGAGGAAGATTTTTTTAAAAAATGATGATGGATCCAAAAATTTTATTTTCAGACTCCATTTCTTGAAGAGAGGTTGAGGTCACCAACCTGACCCCACCTTCCTACCTGAGCTGCCCCACGTCACACACAAAGAGCCCTGACAGCTTTTTTGGTCACAGCATCGAGCTGGGAACCAGAACTCAACAGGCCAGTCCCCAAATCCTTCCAGTCCCTGCTTCCCAGGCAGAATTCTCCACCATCCCAACACGGCTCACCTGATGTTCTTCTGGATTAATGGTGTGGAAATACACACATTCAGGCCATGAGTTTGTGTTTCAGGGGCTTTGCTGAGATCCCCAAGGCCAATCTTCTGCACAACATCGTGGGATGCTCTGTAGAACACCAAAATTAAAAAAAAAATTGTCCCATTCTCTTTGTGAAACCTTCTCAGGCTGCCACTGGAACTTCTCATGAATAGTTGGGCCACTCTGCAGATGTTATGGAAGTCACAGAATCATGGAATGGTTTGGGTTGGAATGAGTTTAAACAGGAGTCCACGACCTCTCTGAGCAACTGAATGTTGCCAAAATCCAAAATGTCTCATGATTATTACATGGATTTTTTTCTGGTTCTTTGCTTCTAGTCTAGAAGCAAAGAAAGGAGAACAAGACCGAGTGGGGGAAAAAATTAAGAATTAAAGTTGGTTAAAAACCCACAAATTATTATTTGCTTATTTTCATACCTGAGCTCAGATGATTCTCTGCACATCCAGATAATGTGTTCACATTTCCTTCCCCTGCCACATGTTTTCTCTCCACTCATCCCTCAGCAGATGCACCCCTGCTCAGAAAAGGGTTTCCAGCCCCCAAAACATGCAGCAGAAAGGGATTTTCCCCAAAGCCACATCTGCCCTGCATCTCCTGCTGACAGCAGCCTTGCACTGTCAAACCCTGGGACTTTTATAGTTTGTTCAGAGAAAAAAATAAATAAAAAATAAATAAAAAGTGTGATTTTCTTGCAAGTGTTCAGCCTGAATAATTAAAATTTGGGGATGTGCACAACCTGGAGGCCGTGGGAGCACCCTGCCCTGGATTTTCTTGTTTTAATTTAGAGAGATCCATTGCTTGGGGGTATCTGGGAGTAGCAAGAGTGCTCAGCTTTGGAGGGGAGCACAGAGCCCAGGGGTCCCAGGCTCTGCATCAGAGATGTCACAGAACTCTCTGTCCTCCACCCCCAGCATTCAGCAGGTGCCCAGGAGGGGGAGAACACCCTACAGAGAGTGGCACAAATTCATCAGTGGCCAGTTAATGAACTGACAGCCAGCCAAATTCATTCCCTTATCTCTCAGCACACAAATGAGGCTGGTGAGACAATTCTGCCTGGGAGTGGGCTTCATTAATGCCCAGCTCCGGAAGGAATGTATCCAAGGAAATAAAAAATATAAATTCATCGTCGTGTCTCCATTGTTTCCACCTGGGGTGACAAAATAAACCTCAGCCTGTGCCTGGAAGATTTTATAGTACAAAAAAAAAAACAGAGATGGAGCAAAGTTCTTCTGTCCTGGGGACTGTCACCAACAGGTCCACGTGAAGAAAATGCCAATTAAAGAAAATTCAATGGTTGGAAAAATTCAGCAAGTCTTTCCTACCTCTCATTTCACTTATAACTAAGGGTTTCTGACCCTATAAAAGAGTTCATTCTCCATTTTACTTGCACTTGACACATGCACATTTTGTATTTTCTTCTCTTTCTTGGGTACCTTGTGGGAAAATTTGTCTTTTTGGGGGGGTCTTAGTGTAAGTCTGGAGTTGGTCTAGAAATACAGGAGCAACATTTGGCTTCATAACACAAAGATGTAAATAAAAGAGGAGAGATTAAGGTGAAGGAATTGGGCAGGGATTGTTCCCTGGCAGGGTGGGCAGGCCCTGGCACAGGGTTCCCAGAGAAGCTGTGGCTGCCCCTGGATCCCTGGAAGTGTCCAAGGCCAGGCTGGACAGGGCTTGGAGAACCCTGGGACAGTGGGATGTGGGTGGGTGGGAAGGGGGTGGAATTGGATGATCTTTAAGGTCCCTTCCAACCCAAACCATGCCATGATTCTATCATTATGTTTAGAATTCCTTCCTAATATCCCATCCATCCCTGCCCTCTGGCAGTGGGAAGCCATTCCCTGGCTCCTGTCCCTCCATCCCTTGTCCCCAGACCCTCTCCAGCTCTCCTGGAGCCCCTTTAGGTCCTGGAATGTGCTGGAAGCTCTCCCTGGAGCCTTCTCCTCTCCAGGTGAGCACCCCCAGCTCTCCCAGCCTGGCTCCAGAGCAGAGGGGCTCCTGTGGGATTCAGCCCTGTGGGTTCATCCCCACCTCACTATATATATATATTTTTTATTATTATTATTATTATTATTATTATTATTATTATTATTATTATTATTATTATTATTATTATCATCATCATCATCATCATCATTATCATTATCATTAAAATTATTATTTATTATTATATATTTCATTATTATATATTAATAACATTATTATATACTATGTGTTATATATTATTATATATAAATAATATATAATATGATATTATATATTAATAATGATATAATATATTAATAATTATTATTATATCTCATTAATATATTAATACGATATAACTATATTAATAATTATATAAATTAATATTCATAATAGTAATGTAATAATAATAATAGTAATATAAAATGTAGGTAAATATACATACATGCATATATACGTGTGTGTGTATGTGTGCATATATATAGATATATAGATAGATATATAGAGATATAGATATAGATATATAAAATTGTGTATTTTATATCCCACTTCGTGTCCTGCCAACACACAGTTCAGGGACTGAGGTTTTTTTCCCCCATTATTAAGCCAGGTTTAAAATGTTCCCGTGCCAAGGAGCCACCCAGAGCTCAGCCTGGAGCAGCTCTTCCAGCAGCTGCAGCTTTTATTGCTTGCACTGCAGGGAATGGACAAACCTGTGGCATCTCATCAATAAAATCAGCGAGGGACAGAGCTGGACCTGCTCCTCCTCCTGAGCACGGGCGATTCAAAGCAGATCTTGCTCCTGGGACATCAAAATCCAGGTGGGATGAACCCCAGTTGTCATGGTAGGAAATCACAGCTCAAGACAATCGCTCCTGACAGCAGGAGCTGCCTCTGTGCCTTTTCTCCCCTGCCTCCATCCCTGATTTGTGCCACAAACCAGAGTTTTCCTAGAAAAGTGAATTATGAGAGGTCTCCTGTCTGAGAGCCTCACAGATCTGCTTGCTGGCATCGTGCCTGGAGTGTTATTTATCCAGTAATGTCCCAACAAAAGAGAATTTGTTTGGAATCTGAGGATGAGGGAGCACCAAGGGGTGGACCCTGGTTTTGATGGGAGGGGAAGCAATGGCTGGGAATTAAGTTCCTGGAGTTGAAATGTGAGATGTTAGGCACCTTTCTTTGACTTTTCTTCTATATATTTTCATATATATATATAATATTAAAATATATATAATAATTTTTATATTTTCATATATATTTTTTCATCTATAATTTTATATATAATATATATTTTATATAATATATTTAATATATTTAATAATATGTATTATATATTTTTATGTATATATTATCTATTTTTTTCATATATATTTAATAGCTGGGACTAAAGGAAGAGCAGGAAGCTGATGATTGCTGTGGATAGAGAGATAAAGACTCTGCAGAGGGAAGAATTGGAAATTCTCATAAAAGACAAAAAGCCTGAGAGCCAAAAAGGGTGGAATTTAATAAGGTATGAGGGTGTGTGCTGAGAGGATCAAACAAAAACTTGGATTAAAAGAGGAAAAAACACAGTTTGGGGAAGGTGGAAAGGGAGAAAATGAGGAGATGGGGGATATTTATCTGTGAGAAACGGGCAAAAATTGTCATCCTGGGATGTGGGATGCTCCAGGGCTGGTCAGAAACTTTCATGACACTGTGAGACCACAACTGGAGCATCCTGGGTAGTTCTGATGAGATTTCTTTTGATAAGAGGCTGAACCCGAGCTGTCATTGGAGGAAAGATGTGCTGGAGTGGAGCAAGGGTGAGAGGGAATGAAAAATCAACGTTTTCAGCCAGACTGGGGGATTTGGGGGAGCTGAAGCAAGTCCTGCCTCTCCTCTGGGGAGTTTTGCCATCCAGCTGTGATGGGAGAGAAGTTCCCTGGCTGGGAAAGGGGTGAGGTGTCCAGGCTCCCAGCAGGGATGGCCAAGGGTCATCCTCAACCTCCAGAGCTCAGGAAGAACTTCTGTTCTCCCCAAAACAGAGAAGAAGTTCTGTGCCAGCTGCGGGGAGGAGCAGGAGGGAGCACAGGCACAGCAGGAGGGGAATCTACTCAAGGGAAATACAGAATAGAATCTAGAATATAGAATATAGAATGTGGAATGTAGAATATAGAACAGAATATAGAATATAGAACAGAATATAGAATGTAGAATGTAGAATATAGAATATAGAATATAGAATGTAGAATGTAGAATACTGAATATTGAATATAGACTATAGACTGTAGAATGTAGAATGTAGAAT